>NW_007377893.1:136627-139884 GCF_000475195.1 Diaphorina citri | reverse complement strand
CACTAATTTGCAAACAATTCTTTAGTAGATTTTCCTTTTTTATTTTCGCCGGCCTAGTTAGCTTGTGGGGTAATGGCCAAGGTCTAGTAACCAGGAGGGTGTGGGTTCAATCCCAGCCAGAGCATTGAAATTTTTTCCTCACTTAATTGAGGATTTATTATGGAGCTTTAAGGGTTGGGTGGTAGTGAACGCTTGTGGCATTATTCTCGCCCAGTGCTTACATACCTACCTTGTACTTTGTACTCAACAGTCTATTATAGTATTACTGTCATAAAATTTAAAAATTCTACTTGAGAGGTAGGTAACTGTGCTATTTCAGGAGTGAAATGGAGTAATGAAATCCGTTCTCTAGATTGTCATATCTTCTACTTTTTTCAACAACCAGTATTAAAATAAAATTATCTTAATTGAGTTTACCTGGGAAGAAACAACACACTTTGCTTATTACGACAGATGTTCTTGTACCATAGTATAATGTATGTAAAAACGGGGTGAATAGAAACGAAACTTCATGTTAAGGTTTGAAGATTTTTTTTTCTTCAATTTTCCTGCTAAAATTTGAAGTCTTATAATTTGGAAGCGTTTTTTTTTTTTGCCCACATTACATCTCTTAGAATTTTAGTTGGAAAAATAAATAATTTTCGAACCTTAACCTAAAGTTTCGTTTCTATTCACCCCACTGTTCCTATTCACCCCGTTTTACTGTATCTATTCTTCTAAGTGGGAAATTCAAACCAGGAAAACTAAAAACATGAATTGTGATGTAATGGTGCTGGTACAAATTATGGGACAAAGTGGGTTTGATGGAACAAAATGGGTACTAAATGATGGGCTTTGGTACAAATTCGCAGCAAAAGTTGTGGTGCTAACTTCACGCACCTGCCAAAAGGGCCTAAAATCGGACGGTATGATGAAGGGGGGAAGTCGCATCTCTATATACAACTATTTCTCCCAAGTCTCTATCATGTTAGAGTGGCCGAGCGGTCAAGGTGCTCGTCTCACAAGCCGAATGAGTTTTTCACCTTCCAAAAGGCCCTAAAATCGGACGGTATGATGAAGGGGGGGAAGTCGCATCTCTATATACAACTATTTCTCCCCAGTCTTTAAAATGTTAGAGTGGCCGAGCGGTCAAGGTGCTCGTCTCGACAAACGATGTAGGAGTGCTCGGGTTCAGTTCCTTCCAAATGTTCTTTTTTTTTTTATATGGTCCAAATAAAGGTCCATGCCAAATTTGGTGCTTTCCTGACGAAATGCAGCTTTTTTGACGTTAGGCCACCGACTATAAAATCGGACGGTATGATGAAGGGGGGGAAGTCGCATCTCTATATACAACTATTTCTCCCATGACTTTGATATGTTAGAGTGGCCGAGCGGTCAAGGTGCTCGTCTCATAAGGCAAATGATGTAGGAGTGCTCGGGTTCAATTCCTTCCAAATGTTCTTTTTTTTTCTTCATCTTTTTTTTTTCATTATAGGACTTTCACCTGCCTTAGGCCCGGTACGAGTGTTTTTTTCGTGAAATTTTTTTTGACGATTTTTTTTTTACAATCTGAAAATCCATTTTTGATTTGCCATTTTGCCAGCCTAGTTAGTTTAGTTGGTCGTGTTTATTTAAAGTCAATATTTAAGGGTATTTGAGTGAAATTTCGAGTGTATGGCCGCCATACACGCCCTACATGGACGCTAGGCCACTGAACACGATACCTTTTACAAAAAAATCAGAGCGTAGGTATTCTAGTAGAGATGTGTAAAGATTCATTGAGCTAAAAAAATGAACTACTCTTTTCAGTGAACTAGATCCTCAAGAGTAGTTCTTTCAAAACTTGTAACTCGCTCTTTAGTTCCCAATAAACAATAACCATCTGTATGCTGTACGAGACCGAGAGTTTTCTGTCTTTTTCTTTCTACATTTGAGTGAGAGAGATGGCGTTTTTCGTCAAAAATGGCAAATCAAAAATGGATTTTCAGATTGTAAAAAAGAAATCGTGGTCAAATTCTCAAATAAATGAGGATAAAATTCCATACCTCGGCTGGGATCGAACCCACGCCCTCCTGTTTACCAGGCGAGCGTCTTGCCCTGCACTACGCCACCGAGGCACCACTACGCCATCAGGGAAAGCAGCCCTGATGTAGAGTCACGTGTGGATACCACGATGTTTACTTACTCCAAAAGCAGGATCAATATTTTCATACGTTGGTAGGTATCTATTTTGGATCAAAGGAAAATGTGTGTGTGTGTGTGTGTGTGTGTATGTGTGTGTGTGTGTGTGTGTGTGTGTGTGTGTGTCAAAATTGGCTTTATGCTAATGTTGTTCTCATCACAAACATTTGCTTCTATTCGAAATTACTTTTGAACTGCGACAGCACATACAGATAATTTTGGGGGGAAATCTGGTAGGTGAGTAGGCAGATAATTTCATTATTATCAATTTATCACAGAAACATTATAAAAATAGAATGTAAAAATATATTTTATGTAAATAAAAAAAGTGCATAATTTGTGGGTATTACTTCCAGCTAGTACCTAGTACCTACCTATGGAGTACATCTACCTATCTAACTATACACTTTGAAAACTCTCACAATAGAACATAAGCTTTTGAGAAGAATACACTTCTTTATTTCCCAATTTTTGTGAAAAATTGAAATGGCTTTAAACCCTCGAATCTCGCATCGTAAAAAAAAAAAAAAAAAAAAAACGTCTATTGTATACCTAGCTATAATATTATCTATACCTATCTATAAAATTTGAGTTGAGAAAAAAGTTGATAAAATACCTACCTACCCCGTCTAACAATAAAAGTCTCTATACACGACGACAAACACATTACGGGCCGAGACAATATTAAGCCGATCATAAACACAAATAGACAAACCAATAAAACAATGCAAGTGTGAGAAATGTAACAGGAGAGGGATTAACGGCGAGGGTGTTGGTGGGCGGTAAAGGCCGCAAAAGCCTGGAGTTTGTGGGAAAGAAAGCGGTTTTGTGTAATGGGGATTCATTTTCAGCCCTTTTATTGGACGATTGGACCCTTCCTAGAAATATCGAGCCGGATAACAAAGAAGGAATTGTTCTCACACTGCAACGGTTTAGCCAACATTTGGTGGTAAAAGGTCTAGGGTGCGATTCCCGCCCGGGGAGAGCTTTATCCTAAAGTCCTAAACAGATAAGGTTTGCTATCCGAAGGGTTTTTTCTCCTATCCTGTCTCTCTTTGCTTTTGAAGGGGGGGGGGGGGGGTCCCCTGTCTTTTTTT
>NW_007377893.1:130552-136128 GCF_000475195.1 Diaphorina citri | reverse complement strand
GAAAAAGACAGAAAACTCTCGGTCTCGTACAGCATACAGCTGGTTATTGTTTATTGTATAGTCAGGTAGACCTGACAGGCGGACCTGTTCAGCTGTACCTGTGAGTTCACACACACTATCAGGTAGACCTGACGGCTGTACCTGTCAGGTCTACCTGATAGTGAGTGTGCTCCATCATCCTCACAAACTCACACCACAGGCTCCCGCCATATTATGTTGGACTCCGCTTGCTGAAAGCAAACCGGGCCCAACTTCCTAGCCCTACCAGTGCCTATGCCTACCAACCAAAACCTCCAATCCGTCAGACCATTCAGTATAGGAAACCATCATCGCGGAAATACGCGTGTATTGCTTCAGGAGTGAGTGCTAAATCAGGTAACAGGTAGATGCTCCAAATTTTCGGAGCCTGGCCTACTTTGAGCTCGAGGCAGATGGAACATTGCCCAAGTTGCTCGGCATTATTCCATTTAACCATTCTCCACACCAGCTGAATTACTGGGGAAGAAATATTTGGAAATAAATATTTGATGAGAAAGAAGAGGACACGATGGAACATTGCCCAAGTTGCTCGGCATTATTCCATTTAACCATTCTCCACACCAGCTGAATTACTGGGGAAGAAATATTTGGAAATACATATTTGATGAGAAAGAAGAGGACACAGTAAGTAAGTAAGTACCAGCTGAAAGTTTCCAAAGGAAAACATGGCTAATTCTTGGGGACCTGAGGTTCCTCAGTGGTATCTGATGGTACTAGAAGAGACATGCGTGGCAGGTTGCCAGAACAGTAAACACCCACACGTCATCACAGCGAAGTATCATATGAATAGATCCCCGGCTTACAGACTGAGTCCAGTCTCTCATTGCAATCAGTAAGATTGTCAAGCGACACTGTCCTTCCTTCTCTACAGGGTGGTCGTACAGGAAATTCTCCGCAGGAACACGTGCTTTCCTTCGGTATACGGGGTGGGATACTGACGGTGATGTACTGGTACACTTTGTACAGTCATATGAGGTGTTGTTCTCTCGAAAGTCCCATGAGTCCACCTATACTTGGGATTACGAGTATTTCTCCTTGTTGTATGGCCCTAGTGCCCAACCTTTTCAGAGGAAGATCGACTTGAATTTTCAATACAGTCTTGCGATTGACTTACCTAACTCTGAGAGACTTGACTCTGAATTTGGTCCACAAGTTTGAACTAATCGGGTGTGTAAGATGATATTGCCAGGTTCAAGCACTGCTGGGTGTGCTGGTCGCGATCGACCGGTTGGACAGCCCTGTTGTATGGAGCACTGGAAATCGGAGTTTGCCAATTTCGACGAAGTGGTTTGCCAGTGTTCCTCCCTAGGAAGGTCTAATCCAATCTTCGGTCACATGGATCTCTTCTCCCGACATGTTCGCGTCATAATCATAATAAATAATATGTAGGTAATGAGTAGATATTAGATACATTATAAGTAGGTACATATAAGATGTATGTAAGGTTGTAAGGTGTATGGGTGGGTAAATATTAAATAAGTATAATGGTATTTAGCTCTTCCGATCTCCCTTGACTTTCTATAATTCCAAAGTCACTTGTCACCCGTCAGGACCTTCCTACATGTGTTTACTGTGCCATTTTTGCTTCACCAGGTACATACATTAATGTACATTTTGTACAAACATATTACATATTTCGTACCTAGCAGGAGGTACAAATACAAATGACATACTCATTACCTCATTGACAGTGTGAGGCACCTAACGATGCATTCTGCATTCATTTTCTTATCTGTCACAGTTCTTCACTTTGCACCACATGTTGCAATAGACGTATCGGTTTCAAGTTAAATATACTTAAATAATGTAATATCATTAATATGGTACATACAGTAGAACCTCGATTATTTCAACTCCTAAATCCATTGCTTTTTTCTCTCAAAGGATATCCTATCCTATCAGAGGAAAAGATCATGGAAAGTGATGATTTCAACCTCGATCATTTCAACTACCCCCGGTCCCAATTAGTTTAAATAATCGAGGTTGTAGGTACTGTAGGTATGTAATATCATTAATATGGTACATACTTAAATATGTAATAAAGTACATAATTCGATACGTACTGAAGTACCGATTCTATGTACATCCAGACAATATGGAATTTACAAGCATGTTTGTATTCCAATATTGATTATGTTACAAACAAACGTTTGAAAAACCTACAGCTAATAGTCATCGTACCTACCCAGTAGTAATACCTAATCACCAAGGTACCCACCTCTCCAGTCCTAACTAAATGGAGAAGACTAGAGCCGGTCACACTATCAGGTAGACCTGACAGGCGGACCTGTTCAGCCGTACCTGTGAGTTCACACACACTATCAGGTAGACCTGACAGGCGGACCTGTTCAGCTGTACCTGTGAGTTCACACACACTATCAGGTAGACCTGACAGGCGGACCTGTTCAGCTGTACCTGTGAGTTCACACACACTATCAGGTAGACCTGACAGGTGGACCTGTTCAGCTGTACCTGTGAGTTCACACACACTATCAGGTAGACCTGACAGGCGGACCTGTTCAGCTGTACCTGTGAGTTCACACACACTATCAGGTAGACCTGACAGGCGGACCTGTTCAGCTGTACCTGTGAGTTCACACACACTATCAGGTAGATCTGACGGTGATGTACTGGTACACTTTGTACAGTCATATGAGGTGTTGTTCTCTCGAAAGTCCCATGAGTCCACCTATACTTGGGATTATTTCTCCTTGTTGTATGGCCCTAGTGCCCAACCTTTTCAGAGGAAGATCGACTTGAATTTTCAATACAGTCTTGCGATTGACTTACCTAACTCTGAGAGACTTGACTCTGAATTTGGTCCACAAGTTTGAACTAATCGGGTGTGTAAGATGATATTGCCAGGTTCAAGCACTGCTGGGTGTGCTGGTCGCGATCGACCGGTTGGACAGCCCTATTGTATGGAGCACTGGAAATCGGAGTTTGCCAATTTCGACGAAGTGTTTTGCCAGTGTTCCTCCCTAGGAAGGTCTAATCCAGTCTTCGGGAGCTTCAGTCAATGGTCCAACTTTTAGAGATCCGGGCCAACCCGCGGCCCGCGGGCCGCATGCGGCCCGCGAGCTCATTTTTGCGGCCCGCGAAGGCCCGCCTAAAAAAATGAAGTTTGAACTAATCGGGTGTGTAAGATGATATTGCCAGGTTCAAGCACTGCTGGGTGTGCTGGTCGCGATCGACCGGTTGGACAGCCCTGTTGTATGGAGCACTGGAAATCGGAGTTTGCCAATTTCGACGAAGTGGTTTGCCAGTGTTCCTCCCTAGGAAGGTCTAATCCAATCTTCGGTCACATGGATCTCTTCTCCCGACATGTTCGCGTCATAATCATAATAAATAATATGTAGGTAATGAGTAGATATTAGATACATTATAAGTAGGTACATATAAGATGTATGTAAGGTTGTAAGGTGTATGGGTGGGTAAATATTAAATAAGTATAATGGTATTTATATTCCACGTAACACATAGCCAAAGTAATAAGAACATCACAGGTACACATAGAACCGTATTATCTGACTGTCCATTGCATGCTTTTAATAAACCCTGAGCTTTATAATAACGTTAATTCTAGCTCTTACAAGTAGACAGGTATTTTAATAGACCCGTCATAAGTCTTCATGAGGAACAAAATGGAGCATCCTACATCCTAAAACTCATCAAAAGTTAAATAACAGGTTCATTTTTTTGTACCTCATCATAGCTATACTGGCAGGCATGTGAGGCATATTACCAGATATTATGAAATATGGTCTTGAGTTGTCTTGAGAAACGGATCCCCCTATAATTATTTATTGAGATCCAAACGTACCCAAGGTATACTGGTAATACATAGGTACAGATTCAATAGATCTATCTAGCTACAGCTACACTTTAGCAATAGATAGTGATAGGCACATCTAATACCTATATTTGGTACATATTGTGTCAGTGTGATGTTGCTATTTAAGCTCATGATGTGTGAGTGTGAGTGGTTATTTTTTGGTTCTCTTAAATTCTAAATTGGTCATCTGTATATTGTACGACACTATGGGGACGAGAGAAGGCTTTTTACAGTAGGTACGTAAGTCCCAAGAGGCAAAATAAGCGTATTTCTAGGGGACGTTAAACTGGGAATTTTGCCAGCCTAGTTAGCTTAGTTGGTACCGCGTCTGCCTAATAAGCGCCGCTAGGCCCCGGGTTCGATTCCCGCCTGGGGCGGATTTTATCCGGATGGGAGAATGTTCGGTCTCAGAACGGCTGGCTTTCCCCTATCCTGTCTTCCCTCTCTCTTCGATTTCGGGACGATAAGACCATAGCAGTTAGTTCCCTTTTTCAAACCTTAAAAAAAAAGAGAGAATGTGCCAGCTTGTCAAGCCACATACATTAAATCTTTGGCGAGGAGCATACACTCTGCTCATCCTTCATGACGCGGAGTCTCCGGCAAAACTTATGTAAAATGGAACATCTATGAAAGTAAGAAGAGGACAGCTGCGAATGCGGAGCAACCCAAGACGAGGCCCATCTCTTGTCCTGTCCCAATCTACCAGAACCGTGCACTCAAGAGGACCTGCAGACAGCAAGCGCGGTAATTATGCAGAAGTCACGTCCGTGGAAAAGAAAAGCTCCTTTTTGTATTTAACCTAAGCCTAAGAGGACAGCTGCGAATGCGGAGCAACCCAAGACGAGGCCCATCTCTTGTCCTGTCCCAATCTACCAGAACCGTGCACTCAAGAGGAGTAGAGGACCTGCAGACAGCAAGCACGGTAATTTGCAGAAGTCACGTCCGTGGAAAAGAAAAGCTCCTTTTTGTATTTAACCTAAGCCAATAATAACAACAATCACTGCTCCAATTGTGGAAACTCCTTCTTGCATTTAACCTAACCCTATAATAACACTGGTCACTGCTCGTTTGTGCCAGTTCCTTTGGTAGCAATATTCCACGGACGTGACTTCTGCACAAGTACCGCAAGCGCCAAAGGAGTAACCGTTGCCACCTACTGGAGAAATAAGATCTGAAAATATGGTGATCCGGACACGGAAAGTAAAGTAAAAGTATGAAAGTAAAGCCATAAATGTCCGCCACTCAGACCGTCTGACAGACCTTGGGTCTGTTAGTCTGAGCCTGAAAAATTTCGAGACCTAGGTCTCTCAGAGACGGTCTGACAGACCTAGGTCTGAAGCTTGTTACACACGTTCTGACTGTATGACAGACCGCTGATGTCTGTCAGACGGTCTGAACGTAAAAAAGGGGTCCCTCCTATAGCCTCTAAACCTAATACACTTGTTTCAAGGAATATTAAAACCTGCCGGAATAGCAAGCTGGGTCAAATTATAAGCTCGTACTTAGACGTAATGGATGTATTGATAATAAATTATATTATACATAGATATACATTTTATTATTATTGATAAGAAATATTTTATCATACAAAGGAACTGAGGTGCAGAGCTTGAGACTCTACGTGACTTCCTTTCTCTCTCATATCCAGTCGTTCTCTCTCTCTCTCTCTCTCTCTCTCTCTCTCCCCTCTCCCCCACTTCTC
>NW_007377893.1:84052-130360 GCF_000475195.1 Diaphorina citri | reverse complement strand
TCTCTGGTGTCTCTGTGGTGTGGGGGGGGGGGGGGGGGGGGGCTTCCCTTGACTTTCTATAATTCCAAAGTCACTTGTCACCCGTCAGGACCTTCCTACATGTGTTTACTGTGCCATTTTTGCTTCACCAGGTACATACATTAATGTACATTTTGTACAAACATATTACATATTTCGTACCTAGCAGGAGGTACAAATACAAATGACATACTCATTACCTCATTGACAGTGTGAGGCACCTAACGATGCATTCTGCATTCATTTTCTTATCTGTCACAGTTCTTCACTTTGCACCACATGTTGCAATAGACGTATCGGTTTCAAGTTAAATATACTTAAATAATGTAATATCATTAATATGGTACATACAGTAGAACCTCGATTATTTCAACTCCTAAATCCATTGCTTTTTATAGACGTATCGGTTTCAAGTTAAATATACTTAAATAATGTAATATCATTAATATGGTACATACAGTAGAACCTCGATTATTTCAACTTTCATTATTTCAACTCCTAAATCCATTGCTTTTTTCTATCTCTCAAAGGATATCCTATCCTATCAGAGGAAAAGATCATGGAAAGTGATGATTTCAACCTCGATCATTTCAACTACCCCCGGTCCCAATTAGTTTAAATAATCGAGGTTGTAGGTACTGTAGGTATGTAATATCATTAATATGGTACATACTTAAATATGTAATAAAGTACATAATTCGATACGTACTGAAGTACCGATTCTATGTACATCCAGACAATATGGAATTTACAAGCATGTTTGATCATGGAAAGTGATGATTTCAACCTCGATCATTTCAACTACCCCCGGTCCCAATTAGTTTAAATAATCGAGGTTGTAGGTACTGTATGTAATATCATTAATATGGTACATACTTAAATATGTAATAAAGTACATAATTCGATACCTACTGAAGTACCGATTCTATGTACATCCAGACAATATGGAATTTACAAGCATGTTTGTATTCCAATATTGATTATGTTACAAACAAACGTTTGAAAAACCTACAGCTAATAGTCATCGTACCTACCCAGTAGTACCACCTAATCACAAGACCGGTTTTAGCGTCATCTATGTTAAGCTACGCCGAGCAAGGCCAATAAATGGATGGGTGACTTGAAAACATCCTTGTCCAAACATCTCTCTCTCTCTCTCTCTCTTCACAACCCCCCCCCTCTCTCTCCTTTTCTAGGTATTCTCTTCTTCACAACCCCCCCCTCTCTCTCTCTCTTTCCCTGGATACCTAATACCTATCCCCCGTCTCTCCATTTTCAAACATCCTTGTCCAAACATCTCTCTCTCTCTCTCTTTCTCTAGGTATTCTCTTTCTGCCTCCTCTCTGCTCTCAACCTATCTTTCGTTTTACATTTTCAATACGTTCAATAGCACTCTCACCCATCTCTCTCACTCTTCCTCTCTCTCTCTCTCTCTTCCTCCCTCCCCTCTCTTCCCCCCTCCTCTCTCTCTCTTCCTTCCTCCCCTCTCTCTCTTCCTCCCTCCCCTCTCTCTCTTCCTAGATTCTGGAGATAGTGACACTCGTTGTTTACTAATGCAAAGGAATTGATTATTATGTCATTTTCCTACGCGCGTCCCAATATTTTCCTACAATATCATTGCTGGCTTCCACTTTAAGTAATACATTAACATTACTTAACGTACGTATATGCAAACAGTTTCCCTACGGACTAGATCAATTTCCATTTTCTCAGCAAGAATTATACCCGGGTCTATAGTCTCATGTTAAATCATTCTCTGAGTAGTACCTAAGTATGCTCGGAGACTGAGATTAAAAACAGACTGGAGTGGAGAGCAGAGACCATCGAGTATCAACACACACACACACACACACACACACACACACACACACACACACACACACACAAAAAGCCCACTCAGAGGATTTGGGGGCAAACAGCCCTAAAGGATGGGCTAAGCTTTTTTACGAATCGGGCAGGGAGAGAGAAGCGGCGAATTCAAACCGCATGGAACTTAGAGCAAAAAGCCCCATGCTCTTTTCTCTCCGCTCCACTCTGTTTTTAGCGTAAGAGTACGCCCATTAGTACGCGGCAATTGTAAAAGTTGACAATAGTTTAACACGAGATAAAGAACTGCAGTGCAATAACTTCTCTTCGCTGTACCTTCTCCATATTTTTTCTTCTTCTTTTCATTCTTCACTCAACCATTGTCTCATTTCGCCACACGCACACATAGTTATTACTCGTGCTAGATATCAGATAAGCGCCACGAGGGTGCATCACAACTTTGTTCACCACAATATCATACACGTCGAGATTAATCTTCTTGCTCCCTAGGGCATGTCGGTCTATCACTTCCGGCCAGGATAGTATTTGGACGGGGTCGAGCATTTTACCTGCCCCACCCCCGCTTTGTAACAGCTCGGCGGGGAGAGAGTAGATCCAAATGCAACCCTCGTCATCGCCACAGAACAGAAGTTGAGAGTCTGAAACGAGATGAAATGGGTGTTAGATATGAGGTCAATAATTAGTGCCCTTACCCAATCTGAGGTACTCTTACCCAAAGAAATATCAAAGGTTGAGAGCGGAAAGCCAGCCTAGTTGGCTTGTTTCGTAGCGCGTCGAGCATTTTACCTGCCCCACCCCCGCTTTGTAACAGCTCGGCGGGGAGAGAGTAGATCCAAATGCAACCCTCGTCATCGCCACAGAAAAGAAGTTGAGAGTCTGAAACGAGATGGAATGGGTATTAGATATGAGGTCAATAATTAGTGCCCTTACCCAATCTGAGGTACTCTTACCCAAAGAAATATCAAAGGTTGAGAGCGGAAAGCCAGCCTAGTTGGCTTGTTTCGTAGCGCGTCTGCCACTGCCTTGTAAGCGGTAGGTCGCGAGTTCCATTCCCGCCCGGGGCGGATTTTATCCTGAACGGATAATGTTCGTTCTCGGAACGGCTGGCTTTTTCCTATCCTGTCTTCTTTCTCTCTTCGCTTTCGGGACCATAAGACCTTAGCAGTTACTGTATCAAACGCTTAGGGAGAATGGTCTAGTGGTCAAGTTCCTTGACATTTGACAGCATCAAATCATTCAAATCTTTTTTTTTTTTTCAATTAAAAGAGCAATACTTACGTGGATTGTAGCTGATTGACATGAAATAGTTGTCTGTTTGACTCCAGTTCAACGTAAGGGCCGGTTTCAGTTTGAGAGGACTATTGTCAGAGGCTGCCAGAACATTTCTTAGACCGCTTGTAATACTGTTCATGTTGAATATGTAGATCTTGCCATGCAGGGCGCATTTCACTGCAATGAATCTGAAAATGGTACCACAATAAAATTGATTACTTAAATAATTACCAAGGTCATAGGACAACAACCAAGGATTCTAATCAACCTCAGTGGTGTAGAGCATTTGGAGGTTGATGGTTTGAGTTCATGTCAAGGTAGAAAAAATGGTATTGATTGAGAATCAAACATACAAGAATGAATCCAAACGAAAATTTACACTATTTTTGTAGCAAAGCATGAGAATTCATTGAGTTAACTCTACTCCGAAACTGTTGGCATAGAACTTTTTAGCCTATCTGACAGTATACTGAGATAGGTACCTAAGTATATTACATTCTTAAATTGGAAATGCTAAGTAGTAAAACTTACCCATTACACACATTCTGCACAGAATCCACGAGATTTTCCTCATCGTAGCACGCCGTCCCTTGCAGTGATTTCCCAGGTAGATTGAACATGACTACATCGTACTCCTTGGTAAATCCTACCAAACCTTTGTTAGTGGCGCACAGGAACAGTTGAGACTCAGGTTCGTATATTGTGGCGAAGATTTCGCTCGGTATGGTAAACTGGTGTATGGGAGATAGCTCAGTTACGTAGTTTGGGTACGTAGGTGCTCCAATGTCAACAATGTGAACTGTCCCATTGTTGGTGCTACCTGTGGAATATAGAGTGGGTGTGTGGTAAATATTTACTTAGCTACAAGAAAAAAAAAATAAATAAAATAAACTACAGGCCAAATACCTACTAACTTTGGTAGTTGGTGCCATGAAGCAAGAAAGTTGATTCTGCTTTTCAATAACAAAAAAAGGTGTATCTTCTATTAGGTATTAAAAAAATAACTAGGTACTTAAATGGAGAGATGTAAGGAAGAAAGTTGAGAGGATAGAAATTCAAGAACTGAGAAAAAGGTAGACCTAGGAAAAGCCTAGATTACTTTCCTTCCTATAGGATAGGTAAGGAAAGTAAAAATGGGAAAATTGTGCCAAAAAGGATAGGTAAGTCCATTATGTGAGAAAGGTTAAAAGGGAACAAATGACAAAATGGAGCTGACTGGAATAGACTGACTGGAAAACAAGAAAGGGTGACTTACAAACGATAATACTGGGGTTATCTGGATGAACCAGAACATTATTGATAGCAGCTTTCTGTCTTGCTCTCTTCTGCAGTTCTCCAACGTGAAATGCAATGTTTCTTTTGCCATCAATAAGATGAATTTCACCTCTTGCCCCCGCAGCTACAACTATCCACGTGTTGTCCACATAGGTTTCTGTGATAGTGAGGAACATTTCTCTGTAACAAATGGAATGAATAGGTAAACACATTTTACATTTTGCTCACACCAAAATTACCTAAGCCTGATTCCCATTTAAATATTTAGGTAGGTACTCTTGATATTTTCTTCTCTATTTTAATTCACCACCAAAACATACTTACACTTAAGTATCTGTCTGAGACTTAATTCATAAAAAAAAAAACTTCTCTGTAACAAATGGAATGAATAGGTTAACACATTTTACATTTTGCTCACACCAAAATTACCTAAGCCTGATTCCCATTTAGATATTTAGGTAGGTACTCTTGACATTTTCTTCTCTATTTTAATTCACCACCAAAACATACTCACACTTATCTGACTGAGACTTGTTTCATAAAAAAAAACTAAACTTACCGCCCCGGGCGGGAATCGAACCTGCGGCCTAGCGCTTACAAGGCAGACGCACTACCAACTAAGCTAACTAGGCTGGCTAGCTACATACTTCAATAATACAAAAGGGTGAAAATTATTTTCCTATTTTTAATCAAAATATCAAATTTTCAAATTTTTCCGCCCAAACTTTGTTTACGAAAGTACGTGTACTTTTTTTATCTCTTTGGCCGCGTTGTTCACACGATGCACAAATCGATGATAGTGGAAGTATTTTCTGTGGCTTTTATGATCAATTAAAATAAATTATGTGAATAAATTAAATTATGGGTTATTAAATTACAGGTAAACATTGTTAATTAATTTTATAATTGAACAGTAATAAAATTAAATCATTGGCATCTTTTTCTAGATCTCAAAAGAGTTCACGTTGTCCACTGCATGACTACCTGCTACATGAAGTAAGGTGTTTTGTAAACCGGATCAAACAACAAGGGTTCAAAAATATTTACTTACCAATATAATATTATTATCTGGAGTCTTATCAAGAGGTGGGTCTACACTTGAATGCTTGAATCCACAGGAAAGCTATTTCTCGATAGTTCATGAGAACTTATTCTAGAGACCGTTGCGACCACGTAATCAGTAAACACATTAGGTACACGTTGAAGGTTCAATCATTTGATAAGTTACAGAAGAAAATGTGCAAAATAGGCAATTTATTGGAAAAAAAAACAGGTGAAAATCAGGGAAAATTATTTTTCTATTTTTACTCAAAATATCAAATTTTCAAATTTTTCCGCCCAAACTTTGTTTACGAAAGTACGTGTACTTTTTTATCTCTTTGGCCGCACTGTTCACACGATGCACAAATCGATGGTAGTGGAAGTATTTTCTGTGGCTTTTATGATCAATTAAAATAAATTATGTGAATAAATTAAACTATGGGTTATTAAATTACAGGTAAATATTTGTTAATTAATTTTATAATTGAACAGTAATAAAATTAAATCATTATTGGCATCTTTTTCAAGATCTCAAAAGAGTTCACGTTGTCCACTGCATGACTACCTCCTGGAGAAGCAAAGAGAAATGTTTTATGACCGCGAAAAATTCAAACTTGTTTACATAATAAAGGCGGCTCTTTTTGGCTACCGCAAACCGACATTCCTGTCCAAATTTTTCCACTTTCCACCAACTTTTGAGTGATAGGCATAATCCACCTTCCTGCTACAATGTCCAAACTACAGTTTGAACCTTTACAGTTCCTGAAAGCTCACTCAAAAGATCCAGGTGATTTGTCCACACAGGCAAGTAAAATACTTCAACGTCCCCCAACAGCCTTGAAACCTCAGGGTTTTTCATAGGGTTTCACTTCCTCACTTTTTTCATGCTCTAAATTCCTAGAAGAAGATAAAAAAAACTTAAACTTACCTAGGATCTTTGGCATAGTATTTCTTGATGCCAAGTTTATCATACTCAAAACTGTCCGTGTCAATTATGCACACAGAATTGCCACCACAAGTCACCAATTCACTGCCTGATTTGGTAAAGAAACAGTCCCAAATCTATAAGAAAACAAAATTCAATCAGATACATTTATTAGGCAAGTATTCTCAGTAATATTAATAAATCACAATTAACAGTAGGCAGTAGGAATCCAATGCTGATAGTTTAGATATTATAAGAAACGTAAAGAAACAGTCCCAAATCTATAAGAAAACAAAATTCAATCAGATACATTTATTAGGCAAGTATTCTCAGTAATATTAATAAATCACGATTAACAGTAGGCAGTAGGAATCCAATGCTGATAGTTTAGATATTATAAGAAACAATAGTTCATGAGAACTTATTCTAGAGACCGTTGCGACCACGTAATCAGTAAACACATTAGGTACACGTTGAAGGTTCAATCATTTGATGTTACAGAAGAAAATGTGCAAAATAGGCAATTTATTGGAAAAAAAAACAGGTGAAAATCAGGGAAAATTATTTTTCTATTTTTACTCAAAATATCAAATTTTCAAATTTTTCCGCCCAAACTTTGTTTACGAAAGTACGTGTACTTTTTTATCTCTTTGGCCGCATTGTTCACACGATGCACAAATCGATGGTAGTGGAAGTATTTTCTGTGGCTTTTATGATCAATTAAAATAAATTATGTGAATGAATTAAATTATGGATAAGAAACAGTGAGCAGAAGAAGGGAAGGAAAGTCACTGACATATTTATTTTAGTTTCTTTTCTTACTTTGTCTGACTAATTTAGCAAGTTGTGTTATGATCAGAGGTAGTGTGAAGCCACAATACACGGTAGTTGTGTATATTGCTGTGGATTTTGGTGTAATCTTTTACTTCCTACTGAACTCTCCTTATGCAACAGCCTGACCTTGGGCCCATTTCTCTTCAAAGGGTAAACAGAAAAGGAAACAAAGTTCGGGCAGCTTATGAATCTAACTGAAAGCCTTTTGGTCCTTGCACAACCAATACGATATCCTCTTCTTCTAGGAATTTAGAATAGAATAGAATATACCCTGTTTATACTGCCAGAATGAGACTGAAAAGTCCCTTTACTCCCGCAGTCTAAACAAAGTCTCATGTATTTGGTACAAAATAGGTGTATTTTTTATAAATTAAAACCTTGCTTAAATTAAAAAAAAAAAGAAATACAGCAGAAAAGAGAGTAAGATAATAATAAAAATAAAAAGTAAGAAAATACAAAATGAAATAGTGAATTTAGAGCATGAAAAAAGTGAGGAAGTGAAACCCTATGAAAAACCCTGAGGTTTCAAGGCTGTTGGGGGATGTTGAAGTATTTTACTTACCTGTGTGGACAAATCACCTGGATCTTTTGAGTGAGCTTTCAGGAACTGTAAAGGTTCAAACTGTAGTTTGGACATTGTCGCAGGAAGGTGGATTATGCCTTTCACTCAAAAGTTGGTGGAAAGTGGAAAAATTTGGACAGGAATGTCGGTTTGCGGTAGCCAAATGGGTACTTTTACATCGGAATAGGACTCTATCTCGAAAAAAATTGTCATTTGGTTGAGCCCCTATAATTTTCGCGGGCAGCCATTTTTCCGTGATGACGTCAGTTCATGTGTCAGTTCGTGATGACGTAAAAATTTGAAAATTTGATATTTTGATTAAAAATAGGAAAATAATTTTCCGTGGTTTTCACCTGTTTTTTTCCAATAAATTGCCTAAAAATTTGAAAATTTGATATTTTGATTAAAAATAGGAAAATAATTTTCCGTGGTTTTCACCTGTTTTTTTCCAATAAATTGCCTATTTTGCACATTTTCTTCTGTAACTTATCAAATGATTGAACCTTCAACGTGTACCTAATGTGTTTACTGATTACGTGGTCGCAACGGTCTCTAGAATAAGTTCTCATGAACTATCGAGAAATAGCTTTCCTGTGGATTCAAGTGTAGACCCACCTCTTGATAAGGCTCCAGATAATAATATTATATTGGTAAGTAAATATTTTTGAACCCTTGTTGTTTGATCCGGTTTACAAAACACCTTACTTCATGTAGCCTGGAGATGATTCAGTTGTAATAAGTAGGTACCTAGCTACTTGGTCCATAAATGGATTGCTACAGTTATGATGTGAAATACTAAAATGGGTTTTTTAAAGAAAAACTAGGATAGTTTCTTACAATATTCCATTTTCCCCCCTCCCTCTTCTCTTTCTTTGTAAATATTTTTGAACCCTTGTTGTTTGATCCGGTTTACAAAACACCTTACTTCATGTAGCCTGGAGATGATTCAGTTGTAATAAGTACCTACCTACTTGGTCTGTAAATGGATTGCTACAGTTATGATGTGCAATACTAAAATGGGTTTTTTATACAAAAACTAAGATAGTTTCTTACAATATTCCATTTTTCCCCCTCCCTCTTCTCTTTCTTTGTAAATATTATGTTCTGTCTTATTGAAAAATAAAGTTTATTATTATTATTAGGGGGGAAAAAAATATTTGCTGTATACTATTGTTTCAGAATTGAATAATTTAGAATCAAAATGTGTGGCTCAGGAGATAATCCAGACAACATGAAAGCTTTGATATTGGTAGGAGGCTATGGAACCAGACTCAGACCTCTTACACTAAGCAGACCGAAACCTCTTGTGGAATTTGCCAACAAGCCCATGCTACTTCACCAGATTGAAGCTTTGGTGGAAGCTGGTGTTCGAGAAGTTATCCTAGCTGTGTCTTATCGTGCAGAGCAAATGGAAGATGAATTACTCTTACACTAAGCAGACCGAAACCTCTTGTGGAATTTGCCAACAAGCCCATGCTACTTCACCAGATTGAAGCTTTGGTGGAAGCTGGCGTTCGAGAAGTTATCCTAGCTGTGTCTTATCGTGCAGAGCAAATGGAAGATGAATTGACTGTTGAAACTAAAAAGCTTGGCATCAGCTTGGTGTTCTCACATGAGAATGAGCCACTGGGCACTGCAGGACCTCTGGCACTAGCCAAAGATATTCTCAACAAAAGTCAAGAGCCTTTCTTTGTCTTGAACTCTGACATCATCTGTGATTTCCCATTTAAAGACTTGGTCAGTTTTCATAAGAACCATGGCAAGGAAGGTACCATAGTGGTCACACAGGTAGAGGAACCTTCAAAGTATGGAGTGGTCTTGTATAATGAGCATGGCTGTATTGAGAGCTTTATTGAGAAACCACAGGAGTTTGTGTCAAACAAAATCAATGCAGGAATGTACATCTTCAACCCTAGTGTGCTTGATAGGATTGAAATCAAACCCACAAGTATAGAGAAGGAAATATTTCCACTCATGTCCAAAGAGAAACAGTTGTATGCCATGGAGCTGAAAGGCTTTTGGATGGATGTGGGTCAACCTAGAGATTTTCTCAAAGGTCAGTAGAGATTCAACAATATTACTTCATGTCATATGATGGAAAATGAAGGTTCTTTTAAAATACCAGACCCAGATTGCCTATTGAGATACAAAATATGGAGTGTTGGTGTCAATTTGAACTTTGATCCAATTAAATTTCAAAATTATATAACTATTAATACATTACAGTTATTTAATTCTGCCATTTCTATCGAATAATATTACATTACATACTTAATACTTCATGTCCTTACTGTTTTGTTCCAGGAATGTGCCTCTATTTGAATTCACTGCGACAGAAAAGGCCCAAGCTGCTCAAAGAGGGTGACGGTATTGTTGGTAATGTCCTTGTGGATCCAACAGCTACTATAGGGCCTGGATGTAGAATAGGACCTAATGTGACCATAGGACCTGGAGTGGTGATTGAAGGTGGAGTGTGTATTAAGAGGAGTACCATACTACGGGATGCCATTGTTAAGTCTCATTCGTGGCTAGAAGGGTAAGTATGATTAAGTTTTAAAGGGTATTTCAGAGGCCATGTCTGGAAGGATAGGTAATGTGGTGTATTTGGGTTACTTGCCTAAGAAAGGCAACATCTTGAAGAGTACCTTATGATGATTATAAAAAAAGTATTGGACTAAGGGACATAGGTATTTATGAACAAAAGACTAGCTGTCAAGCTACACTAAAGCATCAATTTGTTCATCCGTGGCACAAGCCCTGCTTATTTGGATAAATATGGCCCTTAGAAAAAATATTTCGTGATTTATCTTCTTTAGCTACCAATACAAAAGTAAGTTTAGCCTAATTTATTCTTGATATTATATTATCAGGTGCATCATTGGATGGAAATGTGTGGTTGGTCAATGGGTACGCATGGAGAACATCACAGTGCTCGGTGAGTACCATACTACGGGATGCCATTGTTAAGTCTCATTCGTGGCTAGAAGGGTAAGTATGATTAAGTTTTGAAGGGTATTTCAGAGGCCAGGATAGGTAATGTGGTGTAATTGGGTTACTTGCCTAAGAAAGGCAACATCTTGAAGAGTACCTTTTGATGATTATATAAAAAGTATTGGACTAAGGGACATAGTTATTTATGAACAAAAGACTGGCTGTCAAGCTACAGTAAAGCATTAATATTTTGTTCATCCGTGGCACCAAGGCCTGCTTATTTGGATGGGTATACCATTTATAAAAAAAAATGTATGTTCTGAAAGTTTTGTCAATCATAAATAAATGAAAACTTGTTAAATTCATAAATATGGCCCTTGGAGAAAAATATTTTGTGATTTATCTTCTTTAGCTACAAATACAAAAGTAAGTTTAGCCTAATTTATTCTTGACATTCTATTCTCAGGTGCATCATTGGATGGAAATGTGTGGTTGGTCAATGGGTACGCATGGAGAACATCACAGTGCTCGGTGAAGATGTGATTGTGCAGGATGAGTTGTATGTGAATGGAGGCCAAGTACTTCCTCACAAGTCTATTGGGAGTTCGGTGCCCGAGCCACAGATTATTATGTAGTCTGTATGTATTACCTTCAAGAAAGGTAAAATCCTTGTCTATGTCTGTACTTTTCTTATAGGGGGTGTTTCTGTTACACCACCTCATTGGTTGAGGTAGTCCCTGTGTCAGAGACTGATTAAAAAAGATTGCTGACTTTTATACAATTGTTGTTGGGTAGTTTAGGTCCCTTCCAAATTACAAAGCTTTGTATAATGTAGGTATTTTGATTACCTACCATAAAACTAAAGTCATGTAAGTACAAGTGAGATTGTCAAAATACTTTGCATTGGAGTGTATGATTTGTAAGCCCTAATATAGCTACATATGCTCGGTGAAGATGTGATTGTGCAGGATGAGTTGTATGTGAATGGAGGCCAAGTACTTCCTCACAAGTCTATTGGGAGTTCGGTGCCAGAGCCACAGATTATTATGTAGTCTGTATGTATTACCTTCAAGAAAGGTAAAATCCTTGTTTATGTCTGTACTTTTCTTATAGGGGGTGTTTCTGTTACACCACCTCATTGGTTGAGGTAGTCCCTGTGTCGGAGACTGATTAAAAAAGATTGCTGACTTTTATACAATTGTTGTTGGGTAGTTTAGGTCCCTTCCAAATTGCAAAGCTTTGTAGAATGTAGGTATTTTGATTACCTACCATAAAACTAAAGTCATGTACAAGTGGGATTGTCAAAATACTTTGCATTGGAGTGTATGATTTGTAAGCCCTAATATAGGTACATACTTCAATAATACAAAAGGGCTGTAATAATGAGTGGTCCGGTGCCAGACTTGCCTAACCCACAAATTTGAAAATTTCGAGCTACCTCCATTAGGAGGAAGTACTAAAAAAGATCTGTTCCCAGCATCGACAACTATGTTTCCAAATGTCTGATGACATGAAATACTATGTTGCTGGAATACTTCATTTCAGGGTTTTAAAATTTGGCCCAACTTTAGGTCTCAATATCTCAATTTTGCCTAACCCACAAATTTGAAAATTTCGAGCTACCTCCATTAGGAGGAAGTACTAAAAAAGATCTGTTCCCAGCATCAACAACTTTCACCGGACCACTCAATTTACAACAAGTCTTACAGTTTTGGAGTTGGAAAAGGAGTACCAAAGGAGTGACATTTTTAGAAATCGTCATTTGAAGGAAGACAGGATAGGAGGAAAGCCAGCCGTTCCGAGAACGAACATTATCCCATCAGGATAAAATCCGCCCGGGCGGGAATCGAACACGCGGCCTAGCGCTTACAAGGCAGACGCGCCACCAACCAAGCTAACTAGGCTGGCTATCTGAGCTTTTATTTCCACCCGCAAGCACTGTTTGTTTTACTTTACTATGTTTCCAAATGTCTGATGACATGAAATACTATGTTGCTGGAATACTTCATTTCAGGGTTTTAAAATTTGGCCCAACTTGAGGTCTCATTGTTTGTTTTCATTTTTTGTAAACTGTTTCCTGCAAAAGATACATATTGTGGTTTTTGTACGAAACTCTCTCTCTTACCCCTTGTATATATAAGCTCTCTCTGACCCAGTATACCAGTTCACTTTGATGTGGGTTATTTTTCTAACAAATGTGGGAGGGAAGGGAAGAGACTGAGGTAAGGATGAGAGGAGAAGGGCGGGAAGAGTCAAAGGTAAGGATGAGGGGAAGAGGGAAGTATATTTCTGGTGGAGTTGGGATGCTGATGGAAACACACCACGATTGAACAGGAGGAATCGTCATTCAAAGAAATTTACTTTTAGCTAAATTCCCTTTTGATTTACAATCTCTTGTTTATTGAGAGCTAGGGACTAGTCCTAGATAGCATATTCATCTTCTACCTCAAGGAATATTCATGTGCAAAGAGGCACCAGTCTTCCAATTCAAGTACCTGCAGTAAGACCCTCGAGTAATTTAATCCTTCATGAATGACATGAACCACCGGACCACTCAATTTACAACAAGTCTTACAGTTTTGGAGTTGGAAAAGGAGTACCAAAGGAGTGACATTTTTAGAAATCGTCATTCATGAGCTATAGACTATGTGGTAAGTTATGGGATAGGTAAATGTAAATATTTACCTCCATGGTAAGTTGCACGTTAGGAATATGGCTAGCAGATAGTAATACGGATATCTATCTAAAAGCAATAACCAATAAAATTCCAGTACCAGCATATATGTACTGAGAATGTATTGTCCACAATCTCTGTAAGTAATTTTTATACTGACATGAACATGTGTACATATTTATAATATTTTCCTATTGGTAACTGATTCCCTGGGGTAAGGGAACTTCTCTGCTTTATTCTGGCATACATAGGTCATATCCGTATTTCATTATATGAAAAATCAATCTTTTTGATTCAGAATTTCATGTAATTCGAAAGCCAGCCGTTCCGAGAACGAACATTATCCCATCAGGATAAAATCCGCCCGGGCGGGAATCGAACCCGCGGCCCATTCTGGCAAACATAGGTCATATCCGTATTTCATTATATGAAAAATCAATCTTTTTGATTCAGAATTGCATGTAATTCTTGTTGTAATTAGTGTGTCGGAAATTTCACCTTTGTAGACATTGTATGTCACTATTGTACCACTGTAAGTGTTTTGTAACACTTGGGCACTAATGTAAATAATAGTATCATATTCTAAAGAGCACAATTTTATTTATCATACATTTATATTCCATTTTATATTAATTTTAAAGGTTTGACATTCTAGTAAGGACATACTAGGCCTCAATGACTTATAATTACATAGTCTTTAATTACCTTAAAGGAGGAAAAAGTCGAAAAGTCCTGATTAAACTGATCCTGTCCTGGTCGTAGGTACATAAGATTGAACCTACCTAGTGAAAAAAAAGTCTATGTATTTTGTACTTACGTATGTATATTTAAAGAAATTATATCTATTTACATTTATTTTACCTATGATACAAAATTGTTTGATTTATTTTACATTACACCCTGAGCCATCTTCTGTTTTTTCAGTGCCTGTATTTTCTCCAACACCTCCTGTTGCATTAGGTTTGCTCTCTTCTGTTTCAAAGTACGTCCTGCGCTAGAAGATTGCCTTGGTTTTGACTGCAGAGCATCTTCAACTTTGTTCACTATGGAGACATGACGAGGTATGTGAATGAACATAACATTACGGGATTGAATGAAGAGAGATTCAAACGTGAGCTCTCTGCCTGTAAAACATAAAAGGTGATTTGGTTGAGTGGAAATTCATGACCCCATTCACAACAGAGTTAGGTACCAATCTATCCACCAATCGATTGATAAGTACTTACCTATGTAAGTATGACTACCTCAGTGCTGCAGTATTTAAAATACTCACCTAGTACAAGCATGGGTTCAATAACAACCAAGTTATAGTACTTTAACTCTTTTTTTTTTTTTTTTTTTTTTTTTTTTTTTTTTTTTTTTTTTTTTTTTTTTTTGAGAATATGAGTAGGTACAATAATAAAAGCATTTGTAGGCGCTAGGCTGCAGGTTTGATTCCCGCCCGGGGCAGATTTTATCCAGATGGTATAATGTTCGTCCTCAGAATGGCTGGCTTTCTCCTATCCTGTCTTCCTTCTCTCTTCAATTTCGGGATGATAAGACCATAGCAGTTACAGTTTCCTCTGTCAAACCTCTTTAAAAAAATAAATAAATAATTAAAATAAAAGCATCCTTTTGCTGGTGTCAAGTGACTCCTTAGTCTATAATATAAATAAGCACAATCATATTATTTAGAAAAAAAAAATGAGAATTCATAGATTCTGCCATCTATTCACCTCAGAAAACAGTCTATCTACTATTTTTTATCACTTGCCTCTATGGTCTCTCAAGAGAACATCACTCATGTAAATATTCATGAAACCGTCCACATGTTCCAATCTGCCCGATACTGAAGATTCATTCCTGAGGTCCACACAGGTTATCATACCCACAAGAGATTTAGCTAAACATGCCAATGTGTTGAATGAGAGGAACTGTTCTTTGGGAGAGTCAAAAACAGCAGTCATTTTGTTTGTCCAGATATAATGGTCACCACATTCCTGAGAAGATATCAAAGAAAAGACAACAAATACAACAATTAATTCAATTAAAACAAATAGAAAGTAAAAATTATTAAAACATAAAACTGCTACACTGGCAAACGTTTGAAATTTTGAAAAAGACCCAAAATTCCATTTAAACTAGAATTTCAAAATTTGAATTTCGCGGGACTTGCTTTGTTTACATTTGGAGGTATGCAATATGTTGTGCTTTAAAAATTCAAGGGGCTACATAGGAATGCTTTGTGAGAAGAGGTGGTGAGGAGCACAGGCATCTCCACCAAAAGTAAAAGAAGCACATCCACTATTTTATTTATGGCACATTGCATAACTAATTAATTGTAAGGCAGTCATACGAATTTAAACTCCAAGGTTTTCACAGTAGGTATTTTTCAGGCAATAACTAATCCGATCTAGAGGAGGTGTAAGTACTTACTAGAAGGGATATTATAAGTAAGTACTTACTAGTTGATACACGGTAATTTTATTTACGTATCTAATTGTCTATCACATAGTCTGTGCCGTTCTATTTTCTTAACTAGATTATTCCAACTAACTCTAATCCTCATAAACTTTGGGAAGGGGTAAGCATACTTTTCAGACATTATTGTTTGGTAATTTACATACAAAATTACAAATACATACCTACCAATAATAACTTAGAAACACTGATTTCCCAAGATACGATTACGACTCGAGTGCAAACAGCTTCACTCTCTCGCATCTAGGTTATTCACTCCCAAAGTGAGACAAACTAAACTAAAAGCGCACCATCAACTTTACAAAACGCAAATGCAATTTAATTTTTCCAACTTGAAGCTCGACAACTTCAAGTGGTTTCTAACAACGACGAACTTTACAAACTTTCAGGGCGCAAAGAAACGACAGAAACCTCTTCATAAAAAAAAGTAAAAAGTTAGAAAACTTGTTCGGAAAATGTTTCCAATTTGAAAGGGTACTTCTTATCTTTAAGCTAACAATAATATTCGACTTGAGCAGACGAAAATGAGATTAATATTCTGTAGGTATTTTATTATTTTCTATTATTCCCGTCCTCCAGTCCAACGTAAGGAGTCCCTAGGGATCCAAAAATCACCCTCGACAACTTCAAGTGGTTTCTAACAACGACGAACTTTACAAACTTTCAGGGCGCAAAGAAACGACAGAAACCTCTTCATAAAAAAAGTAAAAAGTTAGAAAACTTGTTCGGAAAATGTTTCCAATTTGAAAGGGTACTTCTTATCTTTAAGCTAACAATAATATTCGACTTGAGCAGACGAAAATGAGATTAATATTCTGTAGGTATTTCATTATTTTCTATTATTCCCGTCCTCCAGTCCAACGTAAGGAGTCCCTAGGGATCCAAAAATCACTCCCTGTTCTCCCGTTAGAATTCAACTTTACATTAAAGTTTTCATTCAAGTACCTACCTCTTCTGCTATTAAAAAAGTATACATCGGCACAAAGTTTTTGGCACGAAATGGAAATGTAAGCACCATTGAGATGTGCTTTGAGATGAGAGGTAGTATGGAGAAGAGGAAAGGGGTAGATGTACTTAATAAGGTAGGAAAGGAGTACAATGATAAGAGAGGGAAGGGAAGGTGTACACGATGAGGTAAAGAGTAGAGGACATTGAAAGGTAAGTATGGGGGATGGTACTTGGCACGAAATGGAAATGTAAGCACCATTGAGATGTGCTTTGAGATGAGAGGTAGTATGGAGAAGAGGAAAGGGGTAGATGTACTTATAAAAGGTAGGAAAGGAGTACATTATAAGAGAGGGAAGGGAAGGGAAGGTGTACACGATGAGGTAAAGAGTGGAGGACATTAAAAGGTAAGGTGTATGGGGGATGGTACTCGTACATTTCACGCTCTCTTTTTAACCCCAAATCTTTCAAAGTCTCTCTTAATAATTATGTTTACTCTCTCCTTAAAAATGAGTACCTAACTAATCAAAATCAATTAGGGAGGATGTTACTTTGTAGTAGGTAAGTATTTAGGTACTCAATAATAAATAATCATTTCAACGACCGACCTACCGGTCTCTTAAAATTCTAAATGCTGTCACTAAAGCTTTAACACTCATGCTCCCGGGTTCAAAAGGAACAAAGGACTCAAGGAGACGAAAAACACTTCTTTTCAGAGAAGGAAATAAACTTTAATTCTTTATGAGCTCAAAATGAAACAATCATTTCCTTCTCTTCTTAACGGTTACTTAAATTGCGACAAAAATGTGTTCTTTTCCTTTATGACTAAAAAAAAAGTAAAAAGTGGAAAAGAAAAGATTTCAAATCGCTCTCATACCCTACATTATTTTATATTTTATTTTCAGCGAACTTTTTCTCTTACACTTAGGTAGCGACTAATAAAAAAAAAGTTGTATGAAAAAGCTTGGGAAAAAATAAAAAGCTCTACTCAAGTGAAAACACCATGGGTACAATGCAGGAAGAATGTAAAAGCTGTGAGCCTGTGTATCTGTACTGTATTGTATGGGTATGTATGATATTGAGTGAACAGGGTAGGGTGGAAGCTGTTGAGTAGGTAGGTATTAAGTATACCTACAAAATAAATAGAATAATTATATTATGTATAATAAAACACACCTGATTCATACTGCTACCTATAATATTAGGATGAGACTGAAAAGTGCTTGGGAAAAAATAAAAAGCTCTACTCAAGTGAAAACACCATGGGTACAATGCAGGAAGAATGTAAAAGCTGTGAGCCTGTGTATCTCTACTGTATTGTACGGGTATGTATAATATTGAGTGAACAGGGTAGGGTGGAAGCTGTTGAGTAGGTAGGTATACATAGTACAAAATAAATAGAATAATTATATTAGGTACCTATGTACCTATAATAAAACACACCTGATTCATACTGCTACCTATAATATTAGGATGAGACTGAAAAGTCCCTTTAAACCCCGCAGTCTAAATAAGGTCTTTGACCTTTGTCCATTACTGGGCATTGGTAATAGCTAATACCTATATACCTACATCACCTACCTAATCTGAGCTTTTTTTTAAGATTGACATGAACATGTGTACATATTTATAATATTTTCCTATTGGTAACTGATTCCCTGGGGTAAGGGAACTTCTCTGCTTTATTCTGGCAAACATAGGTCATATCCGTATTTCATTATATGAAAAATCAATCTTTTTGATTCAGAATTGCATGTAATTCTTGTTGTAATAATTAGTGTGTCGGAAATTTCACTTTCGTAGACATTGTATGTCACTATTGTACCACTGTGTTTTGTAACACTTGGACACTAATGTAAATAATAGTATCATATTCTAAAGAGCACAATTTTATTTATCATACATTTATATTCCATTTTATATTAATTTTAAAGGTTTGACATTCTAGTAAGGACATACTAGGCCTCAATGACTTATAATTACATAGTCTTACCCGTATATGACCTTAAAGGAGGAAAAAGTCAAAAAGTCCTGATTAAACTGATCCTGTCCTGGTCATAGGTACATAAGATTGAACCTACCTAGTGAAAAAAAAGTCTATGTATTTTGTACTTACATATGTATATTTAAAGAAATTATATCTATTTACATTTATTTTACCTATGAAACAAAATTGTTTGATTTATTTTACATTTTTACAGTTTTTCAATGTGAAGCTAAGTGGAAAATTTGGCCTGAAATCATAACAAGAGACCAATCCCGATTCTATCACCCTTTATAAGTTTATACTGTTGTTAGACCAGTTTAGGTTTTAAAAGATGAGGGTTTCACAGTCATTTTTATTTTGTAGCAATGAAACAACTGCTACCTTAGACACTTGTGGTCTGTGTCATAGCATGCCCATCCCATTTTACATTTTTACAGTTTTTCAATGTGAAGCTAAGTGGAAAATTTGGCCTGAAATCATAACAAGAGACCAATCCCAATTCTATCACCCTTTATACTGTTTTTAGACCAGTTTAGGTTTTAAAAGATGAGTGTTTCACAGTCATTTTTATTTTGTAGCAATGAAACAACTGCTACATTAGACACTTGTGATCTGTGTCATAGCATGCCCATCCTGTAGCCCATCTCATCAACAAGACAACACATGATGATTTAAATTGGTCATGTTGGTTTGGTAGTAACATCCTATAGTTGTCTTCCACTTTAGACTATTCAAGAGTCTCTCCTCATAGATGGTCTGCTAGGACCAGCACCCTGATTTTAATATCCATGTAGATTTAGGTTATCCATTGAAATTTATTCGAAAAGAAAACCGATAAGTTTCTTTAGAAAAAACGTCCAAGCTGGAAATGAAAGCATAAAAAATATAAAAGCTATTAAAAATACAAACCTAATAAACATAATAGCATTTCTAATTTCTAAAGAAGTGAAATAAATTGATGCCGTTTTGAAAAATGACTGAATAACGTTCGAAGCTATTCATATCCATTGGAGACTCGAAGATATTTTATCTTCGTAATTAATGTGTTTTCTTTGTGAGCTCCGTGGCTCCAATTTTCAATGGCTCTAAAATAATTTAAATTTATTACACTTAGACATTTTCATTTTATCCTGGCAAACAACGCTATTTCAAAGGTCAGCCAAAAGCTTTCACAATGGATCTCTCCGTACCAGCAGCATTTGCATAAAACTCATATTTCCATTGAATAGAAAACCGAAATCATTATATTTTTGCATTATGTTCCTCTGGAGATTAAGCCCGGACCTTGAATTCAATGGCAAACAAAACTCGACAGACGCGTTAGGATGGACAATAGAAGAAGTGTTGCCCAACTAACGAGATATAGGAAGCAGTGTCGAATAAAAAGGGGTAGCTTGGAGTGTCCACGATCTTGGAAAGTTTATTTTCCCAACGAAAATCAAAAATCAAAAGTTGTGAGATGGGGTCAGAAAGCTGGGTTTCGTGATTTTTCTATGTGTGGAATGACTGTGAATGAATTAACAGCCGCTATTTCCATTGAATAGAAAACCGAAATCATTATATTTTTGCATTATGTTCCTCTGGAGATTAAGCCCGGACCTTGAATTCAATGGCAAAACTCGACAGACGCGTTAGGATGGACAATAGAAGAAGTGTTGCCCAACTAACAAGATATAGGAAGCAGTGTCGAATAAAAAGGGGTAGCTTGGAGTGTCCACGATCTTGGAAAGTTTATTTTGCCAACGAAAATCAAAAGGTGTGAGATGGGGTCAGAAAGCTGGGTTTCGTGATTTTTCTATGTGTGGAATGACTGTGAATGAATTAACAGCCGCACTACATATTGTATTGCTACCTGGATTTCTTATGATTCCGTTTTTACTGCGAATAACTCATATTAACTCATTCATGACCGTTCAACATTCATACATCAAAACCGCAACACTCTATTGCAAACTCCCCCACTACTACAGGTCTCCCATCAGATGCAATTATAATTTATCACACAATTAGCCACCATAGACAACTCACATAGAAGGCTCGAGGGTCCGACCCCCAGATACTACAGAGTGGAGAGAGGGGGGCTGGAAAAAAGGGTTCTAATCCTGCGGAAGGGATGACAAGGGAGGAAAAACAAGAGGGTCAACCCTAGTCTGAAAACAACTTTCATAATCATAACTGAATATCACTGGTCTAATTAATTTCCAATTATAAAATAACACAAGGGAGTGCCCCTGCTCGATAACGCATACTTTGTAACTCTTTTGAATTGGAGAGTTTTCGAGAGGTGATATACGAGAGTAGGGATAGTTGATATGCATGTGCACGACGCCCAAGAAGATCTACGTACTCTGGAAGCAGACTATGCAGAAATCAACGAAGATCCTGGAGACTACGATCAGAACAACAACAACAACGATCAACAGAGCATGTCTTCTTCCCGACCCATCTCCACAATATTCAAAAAGTCCGCCGTCCAAATCTGAAAAAAAAAAAAAAGCATCCTGGAGACTACGATCAGAACAACAACAACAACGATCAACAGAGCATGTCTTCTTCCCGACCCATCTCCACAATATTCAAAAAGTCTGCCGTCCAAATCTGAAGAAAAAAAAAGTAACAACAACAACAACGATCAACAGAGCATGTCTTCTTCCCGACCCATCTCCACAATATTCAAAAAGTCCGCCGTACAAATCTGAAAAAGAAAGCCACAGAACACTGGATTAAAATTTTAGATACCTTACTTGTCTAAAATGAACCAAATAATAAAGAAATCAACACATTGATTATCATGAAACTTCGTGTTCTAAATTTCCCTCACCTCAGTTTCTTTCTGAATTTGTTAGTAACTTGTCTAAAATGAACCAAACAATAAAGAAATCAACACATTGATTATCATGAAACTTAGTGTTCTAAATGTCCCTCACCTCAGTTTCTTTCTCAATTTGTTAGATTATCGTACCTACAGAATTATGTCATTCTTCTGGGACAAAGGATACCTAATGGCAGTTTGCAGTCTCACTGTCCCAAAGGACTAGTTTAAAACCAGGGTAGAAAGTTTAAACAATGTATACAACGGTATCTAGGGAGCTAGGGACAAGGGTTTGGTAACATTTCGTTTTATTCTCTCACATTCTGTTCCCTCATATCTGATGAGACTTGACAGAAACATTATGGAAAAGTTATGAGTAGGACGAAATTTAAAATCCCAGCTTTGCATTTCACCTCAGGATCCTCAGCTGCCTTCCAAAGGGCAAAGATGTCATCACCAGATGGAAAAGATCTGTGAGAACGATCTTTTGTGAGCTCTATCAACCTATTGGCAAATAGGGTTCTAAACGAGAAACTATTTTTTTATCCCATCAGGATAAAATCCGCCCGGGCGGGAATCGAACCCGCGGCCCAGCGCTTACAAGGCAGACGCGCCACCAACCAAGCTAACTAGGCTGGCTATCTGAGCTTTTATTTCCACCCGCAAGCACTGTTTGTTTTCATTTTTTGTAAACTGTTTCCTGCAAAAGATACATATTGTGGTTTTTGTACGAAACTCTCTCTCTTACCCCTTGTATAAGCTCTCCCTGACCCCGTATACCAGTTCACTTTGATGTGGGTTATTTTTCTAACAAATGTGGGAGGAAGGGAAGAGACTGAGGTAAGGATGAGAGGAGAAGGGAGAGAAGAGTCAAAGGTAAGAATAAGGGGAAGAGGGAAGTATATTTCTGGTCGAGTTGGGATCCTAATGGAAACACACCACGATTGAACAGGAAGAAAAAAAATATGGGAAATGTTTTGCAATATAAGGTAACAAACTCACTCTATTTTACCTATAAATATCAACTATGAGCTATAGACTATGTGGTGAGTGATGGGATAGGTAAATGTAAATATTTACCTCCATGGTAAGTTGCACGTTAGGAATATGGCTAGTAGATAGTAATACGGATATCTATCTAAAAGCAATAACCAATAAAATTCCAGTACCAGCATATGTATTGAGAATGTATTGTCCACAATCTCTGTAAGTAATTTTAATATCCATGTAGATTTAGGTTATCCATTGAAATTTATTCGAAAAGAAAACCGATAAGTTTCTTTAGAAAAAACGTCCAAGCTGGAAATGAAAGCATAAAAAATATAAAAGCTATTAAAAATACAAACCTAATAAACATAATAGCATTTCTAATTTCTAAAGAAGTGAAATAAATTGATGCCGTTTTGAAAAATGACTGAATAACGTTCGAAGCTATTCATATCCATTGGAGACTCGAAGATATTTTATCTTCGTAATTAATGTGTTTTCTTTGTGAGCTCCGTGGCTCCAATTTTCAATGGCTCTAAAATAATTTAAATTTATTACACTTAGACATTTTCATTTTATCCTGGCAAACAACGCTATTTCAAAGGTCAGCCAAAAGCTTTCACAATGGATCTCTCCGTACCAGCAGCATTTGCATAAAACTCATATTTCCATTGAATAGAAAACCGAAATCATTATATTTTTGCATTATGTTCCTCTGGAGATTAAGCCCGGACCTTGAATTCAATGGCAAAACTCGACAGACGCGTTAGGATGGACAATAGAAGAAGTGTTGCCCAACTAACAAGATATAGGAAGCAGTGTCGAATAAAAAGGGGTAGCTTGGAGTGTCCACGATCTTGGAAAGTTTATTTTGCCAACGAAAATCAAAAGGTGTGAGATGGGGTCAGAAAGCTGGGTTTCGTGATTTTTCTATGTGTGGAATGACTGTGAATGAATTAACAGCCGCACTACATATTGTATTGCTACCTGGATTTCTTATGATTCCGTTTTTACTGCGAATAACTCATATTAACTCATTCATGACCGTTCAACATTCATACATCAAAACCGCAACACTCTATTGCAAACTCCCCCACTACTACAGGTCTCCCATCAGATGCAATTATAATTTATCACACAATTAGCCACCATAGACAACTCACATAGAAGGCTCGAGGGTCCGACCCCCAGATACTACAGAGTGGAGAGAGGGGGGCTGGAAAAAAGGGTTCTAATCCTGCGGAAGGGATGACAAGGGAGGAAAAACAAGAGGGTCAACCCTAGTCTGAAAACAACTTTCATAATCATAACTGAATATCACTGGTCTAATTAATTTCCAATTATAAAATAACACAAGGGAGTGCCCCTGCTCGATAACGCATACTTTGTAACTCTTTTGAATTGGAGAGTTTTCGAGAGGTAATATACGAGAGTGGGGATACTTGATATGCATGTGCATTTTCTGAACAATGAATATGTGCATTGTAATCATAAATGCAACAATACGATCCTATCACGTACTAGTCTGCTAATCCTGCAGCAGTGCATGATTTATAGGATTTTGTGCAGACTCGGAAAGCAATCAAGTCCGTAGGAGAATGATGCAAATCCTGTACAAATAATGGAAATGAAAAAAAGCACCGTTGCACGTTGGTACAGTTGGTCATGTTCGTGGCCGTTAAGCTTGCAAAGGTTTTGGGTCAATCCCTCCATGTGTGAGTCTGTAAAAATTGAGCTCGAAGTTTAAATATTACAACAATAGAATATCAGGTTCCTTTGAGTGATGGCTCTTGTGTGAAGAGCGAATTTTCCAACGAATAGGTATCTATTATACCTATCTACTATCAATTCTCTTGCGTTTCTTGCCAGCTTTCAGAGGTTTCTGTACCAAGTTGGTTACCTGTCGGTACCTACTTGGTCTCTCCGTTTTTCGTAGGAGAATGATGCAAATCCTGTACAAATAATGGAAATGAAAAAAAGCACCGTTGCACGTTGGTACAGTTGGTCATGTGGCCGTTATTAAGCTAGCAAAGGTTTTGGGTCAATCCCTCCATGTGTGAGTCGGTAAAAATTGAGCTCGAAGTTTAAACAATAGAATATCAGGTTCCTTTGAGTGATGACTCTTGTGTGAAGAGCGAATTTTCCAACGAATAGGTATCTATTATACTTAATTATACTTATTTACTTATCTACTATCAATTCTCTTGCGTTTCTTGCCACCTTTCAGAGGTTCCTGTACCAAGTTGGTTACCTGTCGGTACCTACTTGGTCTCTCCGTTTTGACTGTGTTAAGTCTTCCCTAACCTGGCGTTACCAATGTCATCATGTAAGCAAGTCTACGCACAACGAATAGGTATCTATTATACTTATCTACTATCAATTCTCTTGCGTTTCTTGCCACCTTTCAGAGGTTTCTGTACCAAGTTGGTTACCTGTCGGTACCTACTTGGTCTCTCCGTTTTGACTTTGTTAAGTCTTCCCTAACCTGGCGTTACCAATGTCATCATGTAAGCAAGTCTACCTTCATGACCAAGACTGCGATGTTATTCAACCAGTCCAACTCGTCTTCCAAGCACGAGCCAGAAATTTCAGCCAACTTTCCTCAACACAGTTTACTCATTCCGGTGGTATCTAGTGACACTTTCCAGCGAAAATTTCAGGTTTTAAAAATTCAAAATCTTTGTATTTCACGTAAATTTTTGTAATCCGTTTTATTTTAATCCTTACAAGAGGAATTTTAATCCAAAATGGTAAGTAGGGGTAGGATAATCTATGCACAAGGATCATACAACAAGTAACTTTCATAATCGTCGAGTTACTGCTTATTTTATTTAGTAGTTAGAACATACTCGCTTACAAGAGGAATTTTAATCCAAAATGGTAAGTAGGGGTAGGATAATCTATGCACAAGGATCATACAACAAGTAACTTTCATAATCGGCGAGTTACTGCTTATTTTATTTAGAAGTTAGAACAATACAACAAGTAACTTTCATAATCGGCGAGTTACTGCTTATTTTATTTAGAAGTTAGAACATACAAATCCGTCTGGGTATACAGGGGAAATCAAAAGCAAGACGTAACTCTAATCCCTAAAAGTTTAAAACAAATTCTCTTCCAACACTCTCAATACATTATTTCAATACCTTCTCTTGGTACTTGTTCAGAAGTCACGTCAATGGAAAATTGCTACCAAAGGAACTGTCACAAATGAGCAGTTACCAGTGTTATTATAGAGCTAGGTTAAAAACAAAAAGAAAAAAAAATTCTTTTTCATTATCGTGGCTTCTAAATAATGACCCCACCTCCTAATCTTGTACGGTGTTTCACTGTTTTACAAATTCTCTTCCAACACTCTCAATACATTATTTCAATACCTTCTCTTGGTACTTGTTCAGAAGTCACGTCAATGGAAAATTGCTACTAAAAGAACTGCCACAAATGAGCAGTGACCAGTGTTATTATAGAGCTAGGTTAAAAACAAAAAGAAAAAAAAAAAACTTTTTCATTATCGTGGCTTCTAAATAATGACCCCACCTCCTAATCTTGTACGATGTTTCACTGTTTCATTCTCTGTTGCACAGCGGGAATGCATCTCAGTCCATGTCGGACAAGCTGGAGTTCAGATAGGAAACGCCTGTTGGGAACTCTACTGTTTAGAACACGGTATCGGCCCTGATGGGGTTCGAAAATGCGAAGAGAACCTTCTTCCCGCTTCGGACCCTTCCCTGGGGACATTCTTCGATGAAACCCCTAACGGGAAGGTAGTCCCGCGTGGGGTGATGATTGATCTGGAGCCTTCGGTCATTGACGAGGTTCGAACCGGACCCTACAAGAACCTGTACCATCCGAATCAGCTAATCAGTCACAAGGAGGATGCGGCCAATAATTATGCCCGTGGTCATTACACTGTTGGTCAAGAGGTCGAACACGGTATCGGCCCTGATGGGGTTCGAAAATGCGAAGAGAACCTTCTTCCCGCTTCGGACCCTTCCCTGGGGACATTCTTCGATGAAAACACGGTATCGGCCCCGATGGGGTTCGAAAATGCGAAGAGAACCTTCTTCCCGCTTCGGACCCTTCCCTGGGGACATTCTTCGATGAGACCCCTAACGGGAAGGTAGTCCCGCGTGGGGTGATGATTGATCTGGAGCCTTCGGTCATTGACGAGGTTCGAACCGGACCCTACAAGAACCTGTACCATCCGAATCAGCTAATCAGTCACAAGGAGGATGCGGCAAATAATTATGCCCGTGGTCATTACACTGTTGGTCAAGAGGTCATACCATCCGAATCAGCTAATCAGTCACAAGGAGGATGCGGCCAATAATTATGCCCGTGGTCATTACACTGTTGGTCAAGAGGTCAGTATCTTCTTTAAATAAATAATGTTTAAGGGTTCTCTAAAATTTCTTTGGAATTGCCTTGAGTCAAATCAATAACTTTTCGTCTGAAAGTGACAAAATTGACTTCGTAATCATATCTGGGATGCGTTTTAGAGAAAAAATAAAATAAAAAATATTTGATCTAAAATTTTCACAATTTCACAGGACCTTTGGTCTATAAGAATTATAAGCTTCCGGTTTCTAATTACAGATCATCGAAGAAACACTGGACAGATTTCGCCGACTAGCTGACTCGTGTTCCAGTCTGCAAGGATTTCTCCTGTTTCATTCATTCGGAGGCGGGACAGGCTCCGGATTCACGTCTCTCCTACTGCATCAGTTAGAACAGGAATTCGACAAGAAGTCCAGACTAGGTGAGTAATAAGCTGTGTTCACCTCGTCGATCGATGGTCGCTCGACGTCGACTAAAACCGTACACTGCCTTGACAACATAGATTCACCTCTTTGCCTGATACCTGATGAGCACACACACCATCAGGTGGACCTGACAGGCGAACCTGATCAGGTGTACCTGATAGTGAGTGGCTGGCCTCAAATTAATTTATGTCTTCTATGTTTATAAATTCCAGGCTTCATCATCTACCCTTCCCCCTGTGTGTCCACATCCGTGGTGGAACCTTACAATGCCGTCCTGTCCACGCATAGTACTCTGCACAATGTGGACTGTGCTTTCATGATGGACAATGAGGCTACGTACGATATCTGTCAGCGAAAGCTCAACATTGAACGACCTTCGTATAACAACTTGAACCGGCTGATTAGTCAGGTGAGATAACTTCAGGATGTATCCTCAAAGTTTTAGGGGTTAGGACTTCGTGTCTGGAGCATGGTGATTTGAGTACAAGTCATAAAGTCTCAACATTGAGAGACCTTCGTATAACAACTTGAACCGGCTGATTAGTCAGGTGAGATAACTTCAGTATGTATCCTCAAAGTTTTAGGAGTTAGGACTTCGTATCTGGAGCATGGTGATTTGAGTACAAGTCATAAAGCAAAATTAAATTTGATCACGCCTTTATTAGTTAGTTTGGATTTTGCTGGAAGGTCACACTATCCTTTTGGAGAATGCTAGAATATCGAATTTTCACTCTACTATCAATAAAGAGATGCTCTATTAAGCTGTGTCCACACATAGTCGACCCCGTCGATTGAAACTGTTCACTGCCTCGACAACATAGATTCACCTCTTCACCTTGCCTTGTAGGTCGACCATCGATCGGCGCGTTCAACTATGTCTGGACACAAATTCAAGGTGTTACCATAATTTGACATTTGATTAAAAACTGACACCACTATACCACTAATTACACTAGACTAATTCCGAACATCAAAACTTGAAATGAAACAATATTTTCAGGTGGTATCGTCAATAACGGCCTCATTGCGATTCGACGGCGCTCTTAACGTAGACCTGACCGAGTTCCAAACCAATCTGGTGCCCTACCCCCGAATCCACTTTCCCTTGACCACCTACTCCCCGATCATGTCCACCACTAAGGCTTACCATGAGGGCATGACGGTGGCGCAGATTACGGCGGAGTGTTTCGAACCTGCCAACCAGATGGTCAAATGCAACCCGAGGTAAACAATATTTATTTATTTATTCAAAATCCCATATGGAATAGTTTAAAAATACAATTCAGTACAATATACAATTCAGTAAAGTTGAATTCTAGAGTTAAGGTGTGTCCACACAGTCCACCGGCCGTAGATCGATGTCGACTGAATTATCTACACTGCCTCGACAACATGGATTTCCCTCCGTTGATCAACGGTCGGTCGACTATGTTTGGACACACCTTTGGAAACTGTTAGGGCGTAGTGAAAAAGGACTTTTACAGCCACTTATACCAAATGGAGGGTGGGATTTTGGTTCTGGGGGTGACACATTATCATTTCTGGTGAAAATAAATTTGCCAATTAGTTTTCAGTAATGCTTCCATATAGCTATGTACGTTCCCACAAAATTGCTTTTTTCTGCGGAAATCTTGTCGAAGCAGATTCTCCTCTGTAAGTATTGTATTTTTTGATACAGATCCAAGCATAAGGTCTTTGAAATTAGGGGCGTGTTACTAATTTGGTCACTGGTGGGTCATATTTTAGATGCCGCTCTTCGAACCTTTGCGTTGCTTACAGAATTTAAGCCTGATTCCCATAATTCGTTCATGAACCTGCATCAGGTTACACTCGGTACATTCAAGCAACGCCAACGGTAAAATATTTTACAGGGTATTCAATGGGATTGGAGCATACAGTGACTTGAACGAAGCAGATGCTCCTCTGTAAGTATTGTATTTTTTGATACAGATCCAAGCATAAGGTCTTTGAATTTAGGGGCGTGTTATTAATTTGGTCACTGGTGGGTCATATTTTAGGTGCCGCTCTTCGAACTTTTGTGTTGCTTACAGAATTTAAGCCTGATTCCCATAATTCGTTCATGAACCTGCATCAGGATACACTCGGTACATTCAACCAACGCCAACGGTAAAATATTTTACAGGGTATTCAATGGGATTTGAGCATACAGTGACTTGAACGGTAGATGTAAACAATTCCATATCTTGATCTCCAGAAATAATATTTTGACTACTTGACTGTAGTGTGACCAGCAACGTAGTGGACGGTATAGTGGGAATCGGGCTTTGATGACCACGCCATTTCATCATACCCAACCCAACCTCCATGATGAACACACACAAAGGATCCATCTGACATTGCCAACAACATGAACGCTTAATTATTTCATTAATTCAAATTTAATTCCACACCAACGGAATATGAAAAGATCCTGTGTTACTCCGCAGAGAAAGCATAATGAATTCATTTTAATATCCCATTCATCCCGGAGTACAAAAAATACAAAAACATCTCTTGTAATATCTTTGCATAATAAAGTTCTTTCAATGAAGAACACAAAGAAATACAAAGAAGACGGGAGAGTTATTAGAAGAACAAAAGTAAGCAGAGAAGATGAGAACGAACCATTATGGAGAAATATAATTATCATCAAAGCAAGATCTTATGGTGATCCGCGGATTCAAGTTGGTTTTCAGATTATGTTAGGCCGAAAACATGTTTTAGACATGGAACACATCACATTGTAACTTCAAATATGTCAGTAGGTAGGTACGTACTCACAAGTAAAAGCTGGAAAGTAGGCATTTTAGGCAACGATGTATGTTTAATACAAATTTAGATACCTACAGCCATACCTAGCTTTTTTACCGATAGGTATTTACTTCTTATATCTTCCTATACTTAAATGCCAAAGAACGTAGACCCACCTAAAGATACAGTTTTACATAAGGTAGGTATAGGTAATAGGTACCTACCTTTTCTAGATCATAATATTATAGGTAGGTACATGGTACATTTCACCAAAATAATTATGTAGTAAATATAGCTACCCGGCCCAGCACTATAAATGCCCCAAACACGAAACCCTCTTTAATAGAAAACAGATAAAAGAAACATGGGAAAACCATGTAAAACTCGATAATTAAATCGCATTTGACACAACCTAGATTTCTGTTCAATCGAATCCAATCAGATAACATTTCTAATCACGGAAACATCTGAAACCCTACCTATACCAATCCCTCATTAAATAAAATCTATCAAACGTCTCTCTCTCTCTCCATGAAAATAAATTATTCAAATCCCCAACATGAAAGAGAGAACCTACGAAGAACTTGGTTCTATGTCCTTGGGTATGAGATATGATTAGTAGCCTTTGACTTGGGAATACGATATACCACAACATTGGGAATACAAGATAGTAAATATCATAACTGTAGGCTGGATAAGTGTTGTTTGTAGTAGTTGTAGTACAGTAGAACCAACCTCGATATAACGACATTTTGGGCATTTCCCTTGTACTTCGTTATATCGAGGTTCCACTGTAGTAGGTGGTTAGGACGCTTGCCTGGTAAACAGAAGTATGCAGGTTCGACCTGATAAGTGGTTAGGACGCTTGCCTGGTAAACAGAAGTATGCAGGTTCGACCTGATTCTGGGTATTAGTCGTTTTCGACTTTCCCATAACTCTCCATCAGTGGGTTTAACATACCTATTTAGCCCCGTCCTTTATTTATTAACATACATACCTATTTAAGTATTTGGCCACTAGCTGTTAGACCCGTCGCTTTTTTTTTTACTTTGTTTAAAGGGGCAGGATTCTCAAGTTTGAGCTCTTCCACCCAACCACATTATCCTCAATGTTACAAAACATCGGGTCAGATCTTGTATGGAAGGATTCAAAGGAGGGTATGTTATATGTTATGTAGGTACAAAGCATGGACACAAAATTCGAACCCCTGCCATTCCTTTTTTTTTTTTTTTAATCAAACTGTAGAGAATTGCACAGAAAAAATCTTTAAGCTGTGTTATTTATAAAGCGCCGATATATTCCAAGTTCTACCTGTAGGTATGTACGATGTCCTGTATTTATGAACTAGTATGGAAATTGGAGACATATTTTTATATACCCGTGCATATAGATTTTATACCCGTGTCTGATGTGGTTAAACATTGACCATTGTAAACCATTTTGAATGAAAAGTAACTTGACAACCACGATCACCATGACCCCATGCATTTGATGCATTATTCTGCATCACTATTATCACATTTCAGGCAGATTTTTTAATAAAGGCGCTTTGATGTAGTGTTTGTATTAGAGGATTTTTGGCCCTTCTCTTCATTTCCCTTTATGCACCAAGCTAAATTTTCGTAATAATCGTAATATGTACATATTGCTAAAATTTTATGTTCCCTAAATTTTCGGCACTAAAGGAGAGCTACGAGTATTAAAATTTGAAAATTTCTTCATTTATATGAATAAGGCATTTTATTTTTTGTATAAAAAATAGTCACAACTAAACAAATTACAAAATTTAATCGTATAAATTCATTTGACAGAGGTAATTCATGAATTGCATTATACCTATGTACATTGTACCTACTCCTGCCTACATACCTACGCTTAACCAAATGCGGCTGGAAAGCAAATTTGAAAATTTCTTTATTTATATAAATAAGGCATTTTATTTTTTGTATAAAAAATAGTCACAACTAAACAAATTACAAAATTTAATCGTATGAATTCATTTGACAGAGGTAATTCATGAATTGCATTATACCTATGTACATTGTACCTACTCCTGCCTACATACCTACGCTTAACCAAATGCGGCTGGAAAGCTTTTTTTTTTACTTTGTTTAAAGGGGCAGGATTCTCAAGTTTGAGCTCTTCCACCCAACCACATTATCCTCAATGTTACAAAACATGGGGTCAGATCTTGTATGGAAGGATTCAAAGGAGGGTATGTTATGTAGGTACAAAGCATGGACACAAAATTCGAACCCCTGCCATTCTGTGTACCAGACGAGTGCTTTTATCAAGGCAGATAATCTCAGTACCCCATATCAAATCTGAGCAGACCTCTCGCACATTAATTACGAGTCTTGATGTCACCCATGATATCAAGGTGGGGTTCTAGATTTATGACCACCTTGTAATAACAGCACTGTGAGTAACTCTGGCTAAAGTTCAGGCGAAAAAGTTTTGAGCTTTGGCATAACCTTCAAGTGTTAGCGACATCAAATCTGAGCAGACCTCTCGCACATTAATTACGAGTCTTGATGTCACCCATGATATCAAGGTGGGGTTCTAGATTTATGACCACCTCGTAATAACAGCACTGTGAGTAGCTCTGGCTAAAGTTCAGGCGAAAAAGTTTCGAGCTTTGGCATAACCTTCAAGTGTTAGCGACATAAAAGTACCTAGAGCGGAGGTTCTCAAATTCTCAACCCTGGGGTGTTTAACTCACTTGAAGTGAAATGCTCCTTGTGATGGGGTAAAAATCAGTCAAAAATGATCTCACAGGTCACAGTGACATAGGGCCGCGGGTTCGATTTCCGACCGGGGCGGATTTTTTCGTTCTCGGAACAGCTGGCTTTTTCCTATCCTGTCTTCCTCCTCTCTTCGATTTCGGGACGATAAGACCTTAGCAGTTATAGTTCCCTCTGTTAAACCTCTAAAAAAAAAAACAAGTTTTCGCACTAAAAACTTACCATCGAAAATTTTACATTATCTACTTTCCTTCCTGTAGGATAAGGAAAGTAAAAAAGCGCCGCCCGTTACCTATTACCATGAGTTTGGGCGTTTTGATTTGGGGTATCAACTTGGAAAAGGTTGAGAGCCACTGAGTACCAAAGATCTGGTTCTCCTACACACGAAGTTCAAACCTCTGGTAAGAACTTGGTTCTATGTCCTTGGGTATGAGATATGATTAGTAGCCTTTGACTTGGGAATACGATATACCACAACATTGGGAATACAAAATAGTAAATATCATAACTGTAGGCTGGATAAGTGGTTGTTTGCAGACAGTAGAACCTCGATATAACGACATTTTGGGCATTTCCCTTGTACTTCGTTATATCGAGGTTCCACTGTAGTAGGATAAGTGGTTAGGACGCTTGCCTGGTAAACAAAGTATGTAGGTTCTGGGTATTACCTGATTCTGGGTATTAGTCGTTTTCGACTTTCCCATAACTCTCCATCAGTGGGTTCGACCTACATATGTATTAACATACCTACCTATTTAGTCACTACCTGTTAGACCCGTCCTTTATTTATTAACATACGTACCTATTTAAGTATTTGGCCACTAGCTGTTCGACCCGTGCTTATGGCGAAAATAATTTCGGGGATCGAACCCAGTACTCTGAAATGCAAAGCCACAAAATTCCATACCTCGGCTGGGATCGAACCCACGCCCTCCTGATTACCAGGCGAGCGTCTTGACCACTACGCCACCGAGGCAGGTGGCGAAAATAATTTCGGGGATCGAAATTATGGCGAAAATAATTTCGGGGATCGAACCCAGTGCTCTGGAATGCAAAGCCACATCACTAAATTCATCATCCTTTCTGGAGTAGTTTAAATGCCAAACAGTCTTCTTCTTTCTCGTTTTCCTTATGCCGCTAAGCAGCGTTGTAGTCCTTGGCCCATAAACTAAACCTTCTTCTATCCATGGTAAGATTTCTGGCCTCTGCGAGTATTTTTCCTTTCCTTTTTGAAATGTCGCTTACCATATCCTCATGAAAAATCACTAAATTCATCATCCTTTCTGGAGTAGTTTAAATGCCAAACAGTCTTCTTCTTTCTCGTTTTCCTTATGCCGCTAAGCAGCGTTGGAGTCCTTGGCCCATAAACTAAACCTTCTTCTATCCATGGTAAGATTTCTGGCCTCTGCGAGTATTTTTCCTTTTCTTTTTGAAATGTCGCTTACCATATCCTCATGAAACTCTATTTCGTGTCAGCCGGTCTGAAGACTGCTACCACTTTCGTCTGTCAGAACGTGTGTGACCGGACCAACACAAGCTTTCTATTTCTTGCCTTTCTTAGGAGGTTCGGGTTTTTTGGAGGCGGCTCTCTTTTTCATGATTTGGATTCTCTTATCAGCCGAGATAAGGGAGGAAGACGTAGTGGCTCCACCACTTGATGTAGGCTTACTGCTACTGCTTGAGGAACTGCTGCTTGGTTTTGAAGATGAGGAACCTGAAATAGTTGAATAGTGGTTATTTAGGTATGAGACCTAGAGGAAGACCGAGATACCGATATAGTGATGTCATCAGAGCTGATATTCAAAGAAAACAAGGAAATGGAGGAGTTGCAATTGGGAAAATGTTATTAATAAAAGGTCGATTCCTACGTAAAAAGTTGTGAAAAATCCAAATATGAGGTCGAAACTCCGAAAGAGTAACTTTAAAAGGTCGATATTAGGCTCTACATTCTACAATATTAGTATCTTATGGCTACCAATAGTATCCAGTGCTAAGGTCTCAAATGAACCTAACCCTATATTATTGTAGTCAACTTCTAGGCTGCTCCATTAGACTCGTGTGGGCTGTGTCATAGCATGCCATCCTGTAGTTGAAGGAAACAGAATAGAAAGCTTCCTATACCACTGAACAGAAAGCTTCCAGAGCTAGGTGCAAAAAAAAAAAAATCACCATTTGTGGGGAGAACTTTCTCAAATTTGGCACCCAGCTAACCATTAGGTTTCTAGTTTCTACTTATATTTTATGCATTTTATTCATGGCAATTTTTATTACTATCACTACTATATATTATCTATTACTATTATTTTCGTTGTCGTTTATTGTCTATTTTATGCAAGCTCTCAAATTTGGCACCCAGCTAACCATTAGGTTTCTAGTTTCTACTTATATTTTATGCATTTTATTCATGGCAATTTTTATTACTATCCCTACTATTATCTATTACTATTATTTTCGTTGTCGTTTATTGTCTATTTTATGCAAGGGGAAAATGTTATTAATAAAAGGTCGATTCCTACGTAAAAAGTTGTGAAAAATCCAAATATGAGGTCAAAACTCCGAAAGAGTAACTTTAAAAGGTCGGAAATTCAATTTTTAATTGCCGTTCTAAGGAAAAAGATCAAAGAGTTGTGACGTCAGATTTCACGTCAAAATGCGCAGAAACGCTTACGCACAAACAAACGTCATTGCCTACGGGAGCGTATGCCGTGACGTCAAGCTTCACGATTTACCGGTATTTTTTTAATCGATTTATCTCGGTATCTAGAAGTCGTAGAAGAAAAAGAAAAATTCCGTTGGTCCTCATTTTTCCTGCTCTATGACTTTGAAACATCACCCAAGTAAGCGCAACTAATCTATTGGAATGACACCGAGAGGGAGCAGAGATACAACGATCGAAATTGGTGGAGAGGCTTCGTACATCGACCCGTCCCATGATGGAATGATTATGGATCGATTGACATTTAGACTGCTCGCATAGGACAACGAAAAAGAAAAATTCCGTTGGTCCTCATTTTTCCTGCTCTATGACTTTGAAACATCACCCAAGTAAGCGCAACTGATCTATTGGAATGACATCGAGAGGGAGCAGAGATACAACGATTGGTGGAGAGGCTTCGTACATCGACCCGTCCCATGATGGAATGATTATGGATCGATTGATATTTAGACTGCTCGCATAGGACAACGATTTCCTTTACCCCAACAGTAGGCCACTACTGTACTCAATCTAGTACTGTAGTTGAATTCTCAATTGAGGGCAAAATAAGAGGTAGCTTTAAGGATCTCATTTTCATGACCTTTTCCATTAGTAAGTACCAGAATGTACTTCGTCGGTTCGTAGTCCATCCTTTAGGACTGTTTGCCCCTACACCTAAGCCTCAGGTTGTGGTTATGTACCGGGTTGGGCTGAGACAGGATATTGTTCCTACAGTTTGGCATGGGAGTGGTAATCTAAAAACAAGGTTAGTTTACCAACCTTGCCTATCCCAACCCGGTACATTGGTAACCACGACCTCAGAGTGGGCTTTTTGTGTATGAATATACCTAATAATATTAATAAATCCAATGTAACCTCATCTGTACTTACTGGAATATTTGCTGGAACCTCCAGAACTGCTGCTAGTACTAAAGTAGCTGCTGCTACCAGATTTACTCGAACTACTACTGGATTTAGTGTTGGACTTGGAAGACATTGGTGCTGCCTGAAACATAGTAAAATTTGGAGTTCATAAAATATTCAGGAAAATCGTCCCAATTATGTATAATATACAAAAAGCTCAGATATTATCTGAGCTTTTTTCCCCAGTTATATTTTTGTGTGGGATGAATAGATAAGTAAAGTTAGTACTTAGAGAGTTGTGAAAATAATAATATCAATCTCTGCCTATGAAGATGAAGATAATGTGCAACAGATGGGGGCCGAACGACTATGAGGAGTTGACACAACATAGAGTTCTTTGGAGACAAGCAGTCTGGTCGGCACGGGATTCACATATCCCTAATACGCGATCGGAGTGAGTGTATTAATCTCTACCTATACTGGGACTCAAACCCATGCACCTCAGAGCATTTAAACATTAGGGCCCGCATATTAGAAGCGTAGTGGTGCGACTTTAAGTAGCGCGGAGTCGCGCGATACCGCCTGAAAATTCAAACTTATGAAAATGATAGAGACCTCTCAGCAACCTCCGTGGCCGAGATGGTATCACACCAAGCTTGCACGCAGGAGGTCCGGGTTCGATTACCGACGGGGCCGAGGTTTTTTTCGGCTCTGTGCTTGGAGTTCGGGGTGCACTCAGCCTTGATCGGAGTGAGTGTATTAATCTCTACCTATACTGGGACTCAAACCCATGCACCTCAGAGCATTTAAACATTAGGGCCCGCATATTAGTAGAAGCGTAGTCGTGCGACTTTAAGTAGCGCGGAGTCGTGCGATACCGCCTGAAAATTCAAGCTTATGAAAATGATAGAGACCTCTCAGCAATCTCCGTGGCCGAGATGGTATCACACCAGGCTTGCACGCAGGAGGCCCGGGTTCGATTCCCGACGGGGCCGAGGTTTTTTTCGGCTCTGTGCTTGGAGTTCGGGGTGCACTCAGCCTCGTGAGGACAATTGAGTAGTTGCTTTAATCGAGCAGCGACCAGTGGCGGCATTACCAGTGTAAAAAGATTATTGAAATATGGAAATTGATTGCAAAGGAGGCACTTAGTAATGTTTTGATATCCACAAAAGTTGTGAAAAAGCTTTACTACAAAGAATTTGAGATTTGATATAAATATATAAAACCAAAGCAGTTCATACCGTTTTCTTGTTCATTAGACCCGTCATAAGTCTTCATGAGGAACAAAATGGAGCATCCTACATCCTAAAACTCATCAAAAGTTAAATAACAGGTTCATTTTTTTTGTACCTCATCATAGCTATACTGGCAGGCATGTGAGGCATATTACCAGATATTATGAAATATGGTCTTGAGTTGTCTTGAGAAACGGATCCTCCTATAATTATTTATTGAGATCCAAACGTATTATGCAAGGGATGGTTTATATTATTTCTAACTCTCTCAAGCAGCACTTTGGGAAAATTGTATTTTTCGTTCCAGTTCGCACCGAGTTTATGGGGTTTCATAATATGGGGCAGCACGAAAACGGGGTCGCGCCCTACAAAAGCAGGATAGGGTACCGATATTGACCTCCTTTCCTTTGTTCCTTTCTCGCTCTCTTCTTTCTCTAGCTCTTTCTCTCCTGTGTATACTTATGGAGGTTGGCATCCCTCCGTCTCTCTCTCACTTCCTTTCCCCCACTTACTCTCTATTTCTCTAACTCTTTCTCTTCCCGGATGTACCTTGTGATTCCCGTTTTATCTTCTCCTGTTAACTCGTGTAGTCTTTGTTCTAGAACTTCGTGCTCCTGTAAAGGTGTGTCCAAACATAGTCGACTAGCCGTCGATCGACGAGGTTAATCTATGTTGTCGAGGCAGTGTGGACGGTCCAGTCAACATTGGTCGATGTGGAAGGACGGCCGGTCGACTATGTGTGAACATCACAGCTTAAGGTTTGTGCTGTTTATTGTGAACCCCCCAATACTCCGTGGTGGGTGGTTTGAGGGCACCTAAAATTCTACCTTTGAGAGAGAGATAGAGAGGGAGGGAGAAAGAGAGAGAGAGAGAGAGAGATAAAGGTAATAGGTAGGTAGGTACATATTTCGATGAAGATGTATATCCTCTCTCTCTCTCTCTCTTTCCCTGGATACCTATCATCTCCCTCTCTCCATTTTCAAACATCCTTGTCCAAACATCTCTCTCTCTCTCTCTCTCTTCACAACCCCCCCCCTCTCTCTCCTTTTCTAGGTATTCTCTTCTTCACAACCCCCCCCTCTCTCTCTCTCTTTCCCTGGATACCTAATACCTATCCCCCGTCTCTCCATTTTCAAACATCCTTGTCCAAACATCTCTCTCTCTCTCTCTCTTTCTCTAGGTATTCTCTTTCTGCCTCCTCTCTGCTCTCGACCTATCTTTCGTTTTACATTTTCAATACGTTCAATAGCACTCTCACCCATCTCCCTCCCTCTCTTCCTCCCTCCCCTCTCTCTCTTCCTCCCTCCCCTCTCTCTTCCTCCCTCCCCTCTCTCTCTTCCTCCCTCCCCTCTCTCTCTTCCTAGATCCTCTCTCTCTTCCTCCCTCCCCTCTCTCTTCCTCCCTCCCCTCTCTCTCTTCCTCCCTCCCCTCTATGAAGCCCCAAAAAGAAACAAAAGAGATTTTTTTGGAGAAAAAAAAAAAAAAAAAAAAAAAAAAAAAAAAAAAAACAAACTGAATTTTCCCCAAGACCCCGTTCCCACTTGTGAGTTTCACCCGATTTTCCCCCGAATGTCCTGTAGGCAATGTAATTTTAATTTAAATAAGAGTGTTAAAACAGGCGACACGATTAGTGAGTTCAGATTATCACAAGTACAGTAGAACCTCGATTATTTCAACCAATTGGGACCGGGCCTATAATAACACTGGTCACTGCTCGTTTGTGCCAGTTCCTTTGGTAGCAATATTCCACGGACGTGACTTCTGCACAAGTACCGCAAGGGCCAAAGGAGTAACCACCTACTGGAGAAATAAGATCTGAAAATATGGTGATCCGGACACGGAAAATAAAGTAAAAGTATGAAAGTAAAGCCATAAATGTCCGCCACTCAGACGGTTTGGGACCGGGGGTAGTTGAAATGATCGAGGTTGAAATGATCTTTTCCTCTGATAAGATAGGATATCCTTTGAAAGATAGAAAAAAAAACAATGGATTTTGGGGTTGGTGGGACCGGGGGTAGTTGAAATGATCGAGGTTGAAATGATCTTTTCCTCTGATAAGATAGGATATCCTTTGAAAGATAGAAAAAAAAAAGACAATGGATTTTGGGGTTGAAAGAATCGAGGTTCCACTGTACACCAAATAGCCCCGCACTCCCCTACTCTGTCAAATTATTGACGGATGAGTCCAAAGTAAAAAGGTCAGAAGTCCCGGTCGGAATATGGAATTGTAATACGAGTATTTTTATTATTACTACTCTGTCAAATTATTGACGGATGAGTCCAAAGTAAAAAGGTCAGAAGTCCCGGTCGGAATATGGAATTGTAATACGAGTATTTTTTTTATTTTATTTTTTTTTTTTCAGCCATCATGTGGGTTCGAACTGGTGAGGGGAGATTTAATGGGTATGAAATATCGTCGGGCACGAAACTACACCGCCCAAGTAGGTATGTACTAGTTTGGAAGATTTTCTGGAGAAGCTAAATACCTACAAAAAAAATGAATTTTTACAGAATTTTTTTTTCTTATGCTGAAGCATGGGTTAATAATTCTTTAGTCGGAATTCTGAGATTCCAATGGCCCAAAATTTACTTGGTGAACAGTTTGCCTGAACTTTCTGTACTTTCCTTCTGTGGACTTATAGGGGGCTGGTTGTAAACACAAAAAGTAAATAATAATAAAAGGAAAGACGGGCTAAAAAAGAGACATTTTTATAAATTTTATCAAAGTTTTTTTTTTTTTTTTTTTTTAAAGGGGGGAAAAAAAAAAAATTTTTTTAAATTTTTTTAAAATTTTTTTTTTTTTTTTTTTTTTTTTTTTTTTTTTTTTAATCAAACTGTAGAGAATTGCATAGAAAAAATCTTTAAGCTGTGTTATTTATAAAGCGCCGATATATTGCAAGTTCTACCTGTAGGTATGTACGATGTCCTGTATTTATGAACTAGTATGGAAATTGGAGACATATTTTATATACCCGTGTATATAATAGATTTTATACGTGTCTGATGTGGTTAAACATTGACCATTGTAAACCATTTTGAATGAAAAGTAACTTGACAACCACGAACACCATGACCCCATGCATTTGATGCATTATTCTGCATCACTATTATCACATTTCAGGCAGTTTTTTTAATAAAGGCGCTTTGAAGTAGTGTTTGTATTAGAGGATTTTTGGCCCTTCTCTTCATTTCCCTTTGTGCACCAAGCAAAATTTTCGTAATAATCGTAATATGTACATATTGATAAAATTTTATGTTCCCTAAATTTTCGGCACTAAAGGAGAGCTATGAGTATTAAAATTTGAAAATTTCTTTATTTATATAAATAAGGCATTTTATTTTTTGTATAAAAAATAGTCACAACTAAACAAATTACAAAATTTAATCGTATGAAATATGGAAATTGATTGCAAAGGAGGCACTTAGTAATGTTTTGATATCCACAAAAGTTGTGAAAAAGCTTTACTACAAAGAATTTGATATAAATATATAAAACCAAGGCAGTTCATACCGTTTTCTTGTTCATCGTTCTCATACACTGGACACAATACCAGATCAACCTGGGATCGGCAGCATCACTATCAGAGATGGGTGGCGTGTGACATTCTTGATGATAAGAACTATGACATTCGGCACACTCTATCAGCTTGTTCCCGCTGGTACTGCCACCTCCTGCCCGCTTGTTCCTGGAAAAAGAAAAAACAAGACACTAGATTACTTTGTAGTGAAACCTGCCTCGGTGGAGTAATGGTCAAGACGCTCGCCTGGTAAACAGGAGGGCGTTGTGACATTCTTGATGATAAGAACTATGACATTCGGCACACTCTATCAGCTTGTTCCCGCTGGTACTGCCACCTCCTGCCCGCTTGTTTCTGGAAAAATAAAAAAACAAGACACTAGATTACTTTGTAGTGAAACCTGCCTCGGTGGAGTAGTGATCAAGATGCTCGCCTGGTAAACAGGAGGGCGCGGGTTCGATTCCCAGCCGAGGTATGGAATTTTATCCTCATTTATTTGAGAATTTGACCACCTAATAATGGAGCTCTAAGGGTTAGGTCGTAGAGAACGCCTAAGGCGTTAACCTCGCCTAGTGGTGACCCTCCACTCAAGAGTCTATTATTATTACTTTGCTGCCCCTGAATTGGATTCTTCAGTCACTTTTGGCATTTTTGATATATACAGGGCTGGGGGGATGTCTAACTCATGGGTGAAGTACTACCTAATCAGATATCCTTTCCCTTTGAACTATGTTACCTTTGTTCTCTGTTATACATATAAAATAAGTATGTAAATATAAGACCTATCTTGTAAAAAAAAAAAAAAAAAAAAAAAAAAAAAAAAAAAAGAGGAAAAAAATAATGATAAAATATAACAATGTTAATAGTAATAAAATTTACATCTCTTAATAATCTAGAATTATTTACCATGATTGTAATCAGGATTTATATATCATCTGTTCTTACATTCTGAAGACATTTCCATTCAGATTCTTACCTTGTTGAGCTTTGATGTCACTAGGACTTCATCTAATTGTGACCAAGATAGAGGTTCCGCGATCGCAGCAAATAAAAAAAAAAAACATATTTTTAAAAAAAAAAAAAAAAAAAAAAAAAAAAAAAAAAAACGTGTTGATGAAATAGGAACAGCCCATTTAGAGGCTTTATAACTTAGGGGGCTGAATCCCCTTTAGTTACCATGGTTGTATCAGGATTTATGTCATCTTTTCTTACATTTTGACAATCTCCTTTCTTGTCCTAATGAGTGTGAGTACTCTAAAATGAATTCAGATTGTACAAGTTGCGGAAAAAAAATCAAAAATTCGAATTTCCTGCCAACTTTACACGCAAAAAGGCCGACGATGGCCTACGATGGCCCTGTTCATAACCACGGCCTGAATTTGCCAACAACACCAGATAACATGCAACCACCCATCAATTTGGCTGTCTATATACCAACCTAAACAGTGAATGCTTAACTTACCTTGATACCCCCCCCCCATAGGAACAGGTACTTATATTGCCTATAGTTTTAGAAAAATCAAACAAAACATAAACTGAAAAGATTTTTTTTTTCCTTTTTTTATTACAAAAATATAATTTCATATATATTAGGTAATTATTTATTTACATATTGGGTAATTATTTATCTATATTAATTTTCAATAAAATATGTACATAAATTAAAATTTTATTTTTACATTTTAAAACCTTACATGACACATTTTACCTAATGAGTAGGTAGGTATGGAAACACCATTCTCTTCCTTTTTTTTTTTTTTTTTTAAATCTTGCCTTTTGGGAAAAATGATAATTTTTGGATCTTCATTTTCCCTTCAGGTTTGAAAAAGAAAAGGAAACAGGTGGAGGATAGGTAGCTAGGTACTTATAATACAGGCAGATCAGTTCAAAAGCACACCTAAATACTGAGACAGAAAGACACAAGTACCTACAGATGTTTAGACAACATACTTGTAGAGTGTAACAGAAGAAATGTACTGATTGAACATTATCTCAAAAATAATATCCTGGACACCATAGCAGAAAGTTGAGCCAAATGGATTGATTTTGTTGGTAGAAGAGGTTCTATTGAGAACAACTGGTTGTTCACTGGCTTCAATATTTCCATTGATTTCATTCCACTTGCTGTAGGCATTAATGTGTACATCATTCATGTTTAGAATAAATTGACAGCGGTGATATGTGTTGAAGTTGTAATGACCAGGATAGTTGGTATGTAGGACAAATTTTTTGGCACGGTATGTACTTGCATCAAACAATATGTCAAGACCTAGTGTGAAGTAGTTGAAGAAGAAGTCCGATTTCCTCTGCCCAGTCACCAACTTGTGTGCATTTGGACTGTGAATTTTCATTTTATCTTCTGCTTTGAAAAATATTTTGTTTGGTGCTCCTAGAGTGGTACAAACATCTTGGCAGGTGTCTCCAAAGAATATTTTCACATTCAAAGATGTGATGTTCAAACCCAGGGTTTCATTTTTCTCACGTAGAATTTCAACAACTTCTTTTCTGTCAATGGGGTGTTCTGGATTGTTTTTAGAATCATTTTCAGAGTAGATGAGAATCTTGGAGACAACAGGGGAACAGCCATCAAGAAATTGTAGAGAACCTGGGGAAATATAATCAAAATTAATTGTAAACTTTTTGTACACTTGTTTTGAGAAAACTATGGAATGCTTTTCTGCTTTTAATTAATGGATTAGTAGGAATAACAAAACTTACCCAGTTTATCATCCAACATGCTAGGCTGATACTGTGCGTCAATGCCACCCTGCAAGAAAAAAAAAAAAAAAAACATAATAATTTTACCAGGTTAGTGGTATTTCCATTGCCCCCCTTTCTTTGTTTTTGTTGACAAAGCCCTAATATGCCACATAGGTATATGTATTAATTGAATATTAGCTACATTAATATTATCTACTCTACTCCATGGCCTCTTCCCCAAGTCTTACATATGGACATGTTTTGGAGTCATCTCCTTTCCAAGATATCTTGTCATGTTTGATATTTCTTGGTGAGGGAACTCTTTAGCTTGCAGGCTCTTAGGGTATTCATATCAAAGATTTGTTTTAAATCAATATAATGTGTGTAGAGATACACAGGTGTGCTTCCTGGAACTTGGCCTGACAACTGAAATGTGCTCAGATAAAATAATTACCCCTGACAATTTCTTGACAGAACTGCTACTGGAGTTGATCTTGCTCAGCACACTGACTGGTTTCCGAGAGCTCCCATACTTCTCCTTGATAGCTTCATCCAATAAAAGCTTCAATTGCTCAGCAGCATTTGGATGATTGCTATTCATTATTTTGAGAGCTTTGACAAGCTTGTCATCTAACTCCACTACGGAGACGGCCATGGTACAACCTGGAGAAGGAATCTGTACATTAGAATAGACTCTGTTTATACTGCCAGCATAAGACTGAAAAGTCCCTTTACATTTATGACCAAGAAGCCAAGACCACAAAATTGTTCACAAATAGCTTGCTCTGAGGCTTAAGTGTATGGGCAAACAGCCCTAAAAGTTGGGTTGCTTATATGAAGACCACAATAAGAGTTAAACTTGGCTCAAGTTATTAAGCAATCTCATGGGTTGACCTAACTGATTTATAGTTAACTACCTAGTTATTCCTAGCTAGGTACTTATGTAAAGGTTGATTAGTATTAGTAGTAGGGTAAGTAGGTAGTTACTATCACTCACCTGCGGGTTATTCCAGTTTAAATAGAAAACTGCAAAACAGTAAGTGCAAAATCTAAAGAACAGAAATGACAAGAGATGTTCAGAAAATATCCTTTTTACTTTTTGTCTCTTTTCTCCTCTTTCTTTCCTTTCGTTTTGAGTTTTTGGTAATTTCTCAGAAACTCACCCCCGTATGTATGAAAACTTATAAGCTTAACTTAAGATGAAAAATCTTGCTTAAGTTAAACTTTAGTTCAAAATGGTATGTATGAAAAAAAAATTTAACTTAAGTTTAACTTGAATAACAATATTTTGAAGTTAAACTTAAGACAGGGAATGAGCTACCTTAAACTCAGCTTGGAATCCTAGATAGGTACAAATTTACAAAAATAAAACAAAGTGAGAAAAGTAGATTGTTTGAGGTGATGATTTTTTTTTTTTAAATTCTAATCCAACTGTTTTTACATTATAACTGATCTACACCTTGCATGATTTTGATCAATTTTTGCTGAATTATCATGAGCATAGAGAGGAGTCTGAAGGGATCCGCAGACCAAAAAGATATTTGAGAGATCCTGGAAATATCATAGAAAATCTTGATGATGATCAGTTCTATAACAGATATAGGAAAGTTGATCCCTTTTTTGCTTTCTTTATTTCTAATGGTATTTCAATTCTGCGAGGAAATGTTAGTTATTTTGACGTCCTTGACTAAACTTAGACTTCTGAAGACATACGTATTTTCCATATTAACATACGGCTGCGAAGCTTGGACTATACACCCCGAATTCGGAAAGAAAATAACGTCATTTGAACTTTGGTGCTACAGAAGGATGTTGAAGGTGTCATGGGTCGACAAGATTACCAACGTGGAAATATTGAGAAGAATGGGAAAGTCTACTCCAGAACTTCTGAAAGACATAAGAGAAAGAAAATTAAAGTTTGCAGGACATATGATGCGAGGATCGAGTGGGCAGCTACTATTGGATATCATAGAAGGAGATGTTGAAGGACCAAGACCAAGAGGACGACCAAGAAGAATGTGGCTGGACGATGTGAAAGAATGGTTAGGAGTGAGAAGCTATGAAGAGTGCAAGGAGCTGGCAATGAACCGAGAACTTTTTAGAACAACAGTTACAAGACGTCTAGCAACCATCGACCACGATGACGCTACATGATGATGATGATGATGATGATGATGATGATGATGATGATGATGATGATGATGATGATGATGATGATGATGATGATGATGATGATGATGATGATGATGATGATGATGATGATGATGATGATGATGATGATGATGATGATGATGATGATGATGATGATGATGATGATGATGATGATGATGATGATGATGATGATGATGATGATGATGATGATGATGATGATGATGATGATGATGATGATGATGATGATGATGATGATGATGATGATGATGATGATGATGATGATGATGATGATGATGATGATGATGATGATGATGATGATGATGATGATGATGATGAT
>NW_007377893.1:51549-83770 GCF_000475195.1 Diaphorina citri | reverse complement strand
CCTCAAAAAAAAAAAAAAAAAAAAAAAAAAACACGAGAAACGAAAAACCTAACCTCAAAAATTCAAATTTTCGTTTTGATCTTTTGAATTTTGTCTGATCTGATATGATAAGAATTTTTTGAATTTTAACTTTTTAACGTATTTTTTTCTGTTATCTAAACTTCTTTTCCCAGTAATCCCCAGTGCTTTCTTTAGATTCAATAGCAATAAGCAAGCTCTTCCCTCAAAAGGTCAAACCTCATCTACCTTCATTGAAGTGCATAATATGTTAAGTGCTAACCCTGGAGCATTGGTAAGTAAAGAGTTAATCAATGCCCCCTATTTTCAGCTACTTGTATCAGAAAGCTCTTGTAAGCAAAAGTCAAACTCACACTTGGCATTTACCAAAATGTCACATCTTGACTTGAGCTAAGGCCACTCATCAGGTAGACCTGAGAGGTACACTTGATCAGCCTGATATCTGATGAGCACAAACTGTAAGGTAGACCTGACAGGTACAGCTGAAAAGGTCTACCTGATGAGCACACACACTGTAAGGTAGACCTGACAGGTGCTGCTGAAAAGGTCTGTCAGGTCTACTTACCTGATGAGTAGACTATCAGGTATAGGTGGATGTGGACCTGATCAGGTGTACTTGTCAGGTCTACCTAATAGTGAATGGCTGGCCTAAGATATCAGTGTTTTTTTTTTTTTACTTACTTGGTAAGTAGAGTGCTTCTTAATAAACTACCATGCTCCTTTTAATAAACATCAAATGTCTTCACAAGTACACCCTGAGGGTGTGTTTATGAACAGGGCTGAGATGAGCTCGGACGACGTGAGATAACTGTTGCCTGGTAAACAGGAGGGCGTGGGTTCAATCCCAGCCGAGGTTTGGAATTTTATCCTCAATATAATTTGAGAATTTGACCACAATAATTATGGTAGCCTACTGCTGGAGTAAAGGGACTTTTCAGTCCTATGCGAGCAGTATAAATAAGCACTATTACTACTATTATTAGTTCTCTGGATTAGCAAACATCAAACTGCTCAAGAGCTATACTTTTAAGAGGAGTGATATCATAATTCACTAGTTGCACTGGTACTATTAGACACACGCCTCAGTCTCCGTCTGTCAGCAGAGCTTAGAATGTTTTTCCTGGAAAATTTGGTAGGTACAAAAAAAGAAATGTGAATATTATCATTGTAAGTTTTCTCTACACTAGGTATTCTCTTTCTCTTATTCAAGAATAAAAAAAAAAATAGATTGTCTTGTATATTTTTTTTTATATCATTTTTTTAGGATATTTTGAGAGAGGAAATTGTAACACCAGAGGCCTTTCTTGTGTAGGTACAAAAAAAGAAATGTGAATATTATCATTGTAAGTTTTCTCTACACTAGGTATTCTCTTTCTCTTATTCAAGAATAAAAAAATTAGATTGTCTTGTATATTTTTTTTATGTCATTTTTTTAGGATATTTTGAGAGAGGAAATTGTAACACCAGAGGCCTTTCTTGAATGTGAAAAAGCCAACTGTTTTGAAAACAATTCTTAGCTGTTTAGGATAAAGTTTGCCCAGACAGGCATTGAACCTTGAACTTGTGACCTAGGTACGAGTTACAAGGTAGACATGCTAGCTAGGCTGCCTAAAATATTTTACCTGACTGACTCTAATTCTCTTTGTATTTTCTCGATTGAGTTTCCCAGTTCAACAATTTCCTCATGCATTTCATTCTGTGCTTTCTGATTACAAAGTTGATGGTAGAGTAATACTCCTGCTGCTCCTATGAGTGCTCCAGCTCCAGCTGCTATAGCAGCTATTGCTCCCTTTTGACTAAATATAGAGTTAGCCATAATCGAGTTACTGAAAGATAAACAAGCAACAAAATACTTCAAATTAAATGGGATTTAGAACCAACCTCAGGGTACAGTTGTTATGCATTGGACTTTGGATCTGGAGGTTGGTGGTTTGAGTCCAAGTCATAAAATTTATCTAGCTGCAATAATTAAGGAGTGATATTTGTGACAGGCATTCATGCCTAACACAGTTAAAATTCCAGTAGAAGGTACAAGTTAAATATGTTTTGTGCAAACTGTATTATCAAATTTATTTTCCTTTGAGAAACAATGGGTGTCTGTCAATTATACAGCTCAAGACAACTTGCACAATATTTGTTACCAGTTGACACTTATATTAATCAACAATTAGTGGAATAAGGCTTAAAACAGACCGGATTTGAGTGCATAGAGCTTCTTGCTGTCAGTTCTATGTGGTTAGACATTGTTGCTTCCCTCTATCTGCTCAATGATCTATTCAATAAGCTTACTGCTCCACTCTTGTTTGGGCCTAAAGGAACTAATAGCCATCTTTTTACCTGTTAATGATTTGGGAAACAAAGTTCTCAACCAACTCATGAAGGGAGAGATCTTTTATTCTACCCCTAGATATAAAACTTACATCACTTACCTTACCCTTTATTGTCACATAAGATCTAATCAGGTCACAGTGACATAAAATTTCAATAGCCGATGTTCTTACTTTTACCAATACCCTAGCCTAGAATCTAGTGACTAGATCCTATGCTAAAACATACTTGCACTTACCCTAGATCTTATGTCTTGATATTGGGATACTGATCATTTTCTCCTTCCAACTCCAATGGGAAAGAAAGAGTTATGGTGAAAAATAGTGGTTGGGGTACTTTATAGGAAACCAATTGTCTTCCTAATGAAATCTGCGTCCATAAAATTTAAACAAATGGTTTAATGGTCCACTTTCAAAAGAGATTCAGTAAATTTCAAATTCACTTCTTAATTCTCAGATCTTATCACTTTATTTATCACACATATGGCAAATAGTAGTGGCAAAAGTAGGAATAACAAAACTTACCCAGTTTATCATCCAACATGCTAGGCTGATACTGTGCGTCAATATGAAACATGAATGACAATCCCCTAAAAGTGAGTGTGAATGTTTGCTTCTCATTATTGTAAATACCAGGATGTGTAGCACCAAACGTATGCTCTATTTGTTCAACATTAGCAAGGATCTCCGGAGAATTGAACACATTACCACAATACTTCATAGTTAGTAACTTCAAGTTAAATATTTCTATTTGTTTCAAGTTCTGATCTCTTGGATTGAATATAAGTCGGATACCATCCTTGGTTAGGTTGATGACTAGGTCTGAACTCAAAGGATCTGCATCATTGTACAAAACCTCTACATCCTTGACAATACCAATCTGGGACTGAATAATCTCAACTATTTGAGAGAAGTGCATACCAAGGACAAATTCCCAGGTGTCATTGCCCAGAGAATGCTCGGGCACTACTTCTAGTTCCAACATTCTGCCACAGTCTGGAATAACAAAATATTCAGATTAAAAGCTGTGAGGACAAAGAAATCACAGAAAATAGCCACTGACTGATTAGAGGGCTTTTAGATTGCCCATGAAATAAGCAGAAGCTAGAATACTGACCCTGAACACAAAGGATCATGGCTGGTTATCTATGAGTGGCTAAACAATCTAAGCATCATTGTTTACAAATACAAATCCAGGAAGAAACACTTAGCCTGAGACAGAAGCAACTTGCTAGAAAACTGTACGGATGAAGCAGAAAACACTTTGTCCATTTTCAATAGTGGTGAAAATTCCCAGAAATAAAGGACTCACTTGGAAACCAATTATTTCATTATTCTTACCTAGGAGTTCACAAACACTTGTAACCAAGTTTAGGGTATAGTGTTTTATATCAAAATAGATAATATCCTAAACTCTAGGTGATAAGAACCTACAAAAAATAGGAAAAACAAAAGAAAACTGGAAAACGGAAAACTCTTCTTATCAGTAATCTGTTGTTGTTTTGTTCCTTTGTTTTGTTTGAGTATCCAAGGAGGTTGAAATTTACTCGACAACAGAGTGTAGACAAAAGAAAAAGTGAAGCTAAAATGTTTTTTCTCTGAGAACAACTGGTTGTTCACTGGCTTCAATATTTCCATTGATTTCATTCCACTTGCTGTAGGCATTAATGTGTACATCATTCATGTTCAGAATAAATTGACAGCGGTGATATGTGTTGAAGTTGTAATGACCAGGATAGTTGGTATGTAGGACAAACTGAGAACAACTGGTTGTTCACTGGCTTCAATATTTCCATTGATTTCATTCCACTTGCTGTAGGCATTAATGTGTACATCATTCATGTTTAGAATAAATTGACAGCGGTGATATGTGTTGAAGTTGTAATGACCAGGATAGTTGGTATGTAGGACAAATTTTTTGGCACGGTATGTACTTGCATCAAACAATATGTCAAGACCTAGTGTGAAGTAGTTGAAGAAGAAGTCCGATTTCCTCTGCCCAGTCACCAACTTGTGTGCATTTGGACTGTGAATTTTCATTTTATCTTCTGCTTTGAAAAATATTTTGTTTGGTGCTCCTAGAGTGGTACAAACATCTTGGCAGGTGTCTCCAAAGAATATTTTCACATTCAAAGATGTGATGTTCAAACCCAGGGTTTCATTTTTCTCACGTAGAATTTCAACAACTTCTTTTCTGTCAATGGGGTGTTCTGGATTGTTTTTAGAATCATTTTCAGAGTAGATGAGAATCTTGGAGACAACAGGGGAACAGCCATCAAGAAATTGTAGAGAACCTGGGGAAATATAATCAAAATTAATTGTAAACTTTTTGTACACTTGTTTTGAGAAAACTATGGAATGCTTTTCTGCTTTTAATTAATGGATTAGTAGGAATAACAAAACTTACCCAGTTTATCATCCAACATGCTAGGCTGATACTGTGCGTCAATATGAAACATGAATGACAATCCCCTGAAAGTGAGTGTGAATGTTTGCTTCTCATTATTGTAAATACCAGGGTTTTGAAAGTTCAGGGTTCCGCAAAGATGTTCACCTTTTGAAAAGGGTTCCGCGGGCCAAACTAATTAAGAAACACTGCTCTAAAGAAGACTACAGTTTCTTCTTTGGGGGTACTTAGTCTGAAAGGAATAAAGTGGGTTATGTACCCCCCCCCTGGGGTTGCAAAGTACTTCCTGGGGAGGCTAAGTACCCTAAAATCCCTACAAGTTCTTTTTTGGGGTACTCATTTTCAAGAGAACAATAAATGAGGTTGAGTACCTACCGTAAGTAATACTTACTTGCACACAAAGCATTTGTTATAGTCATCGACTATTTCCAGGCCCGGAGATCCCCCCCCCCCCCCCCCCCTGGGGCTGCAAGGTACTTCCTTGGGAGGCCAAGTACCCTAAAATCCCTACACGTTCTTCATTGGGGTACTCATTTTCAAGAGAACAATAAATGAGGTTGAGTACCTACCGTAAATAATACTTACTTGCACACAAAGCATTTGTTATAGTCATCGACTATTTCCAGGCCTGGAGATCCCCGACTATCACTTGAAGCTCGTGATGATTCATCTGATTTCATTTCTACGTCATCCTCCAGGATGGACACAGTCGGGGGTGATGGGGAACCAGAGGGGGATGAAGTGTGTTTTGATATCAACTTTGAAATCTTGCTTTCAGGAAGAGATTTGGGCTTTTTGACAGACAATTCATCACTAATGCCACCCTGCAAGAAAAAAAAAAAAAAAACATAATAATTTTACTAGGTTAGTGGTATTTCCATTGCCCCCCTTTCTTTGTTTTTGTTGACAAAGCCCTAATATGCCACATAGGTATATGTATTAATTGAATATTAGCTACATTAATATTATCTACTCTACTCCATGGCCTCTTCCCTAAGTCTTACTATGGACATGTTTTGGAGTTATCTCCTTTCCCAGATATCTTGTCATGTTTGATATTTCTAGGTGAGTGAACTCTTTAGCTTGCAGGCTCTTACGGTATTCATATAAAGGACAAATTCCCAGGTGTCATTGCCCAGAGAATGCTCGGGCACTACTTCTAGTTCCAACATTCTGCCACAGTCTGGAATAACAAAAAATTCAGATTAAAAGCTGTGAGGACAAAGAAATCACAGAAAATAGCCACTGACTGATTAGAGGGCTTTTAGATTGTCCATGAAATAAGCAGAAGCTAGAATACTGACCCTGAACACAAAGGATCATGGCTGAATATCTATGAGTGGCTAAACAATCTAAGCATCATTGTTAATTTACAAATACAAATCCAGGAAGAAACACTTAGTGACTTAGCCTGAGACAGAAGCAACTTGCTAGAAAACTGTACAGATGAAGCAGAAAACACTTTGTCAATTTTCAATGGTGGTGAAAATTCCCAGAAACAAAGGACTCACTTGGAAACCAATTATTTCATTATTCTTACCTAGGAGTTCACAAACACTTGTAATCAAGTTTAGGGTATAGTGTTTTATATCAAAATTGATAATACCTATCCTAAATTCTAGGTGATAAGAACCTACAAAAAATAGGAAAAACAAAAGAAAACTGGAAAACGGAAAACTCTTCTTATCAGTAATCTGTTGTTGTTTTGTTCCTTTGTTTTGTTTGAGTATCCAAGGAGGTTGAAATTTACTCGACAACAGAGTGTAGACAAAAGAAAAAGTGAAGCTAAAATGTTTTTTCTCCTTACCTTTTTACTTTCCTTATCCTATAGGAAGGAAAGTAATGTAATCGGGTCAAATTTTCGATGGTCAGTTTTTAGTGTCAAAACAAGTTTTGAGGTCCCTAGAGCCTAAATCCAAAGTTTCAGCCATTGGTCCGTGTGTGTGTGTCTGTCTGTAAACAAAATATCTCGAGAATGGAAAGAGCTAGAGACTTGAAATTTGGTATGCAGTTGTCAAATGTGACAAGGATGCGACACGAAACTTTTGGTTAAGGTCGGTGCAACGCTTGACGGTATTTTGCCGCTTTTTGGCGTAATTTAGTATTACCTCGGGAACGGTATAAGCTAGAGACTTGAAATTTGGTATGTAGTCCACAAAAGTGGCAAGGATGTAACTCAAAAATTTTGGTTACCATAGGTGCTGCGGTTGGCGGTATTTTGGCCGATTTTTGGCGGTTTTCGACCACTTTTGGCGGTTTTCAGCTATACTGACTAAACTAAACGGTTAGAGATATTGTAAAAGTAACAATAGAAAAACACCCAAATACATAAGCATAATTTAATAGGATAAGGAAAGTCGTGTGATGTTCGCACCAGATGTGTCGTGTGTACACTCTCATCTCTCACTTAATTTTCATAGGACATTGGGAAAAAATCGGATGCTTTAGTTAAGTAGGTAATTCTTGACAACCCAGCTTTAGTCAAGTAGGTAGGTAACTCTTGAAAATGCCTAAATATGAACGAACATGAAATAAGATTGGACAGAAGTTTAATCATACAAAATAAAATATATATTTTTTATACAAATATGTAAAACATGTAAATAATAGCTAAACAAAGAAATACGTATGTACTCAAGTTCCCTCCCATCAAATTTCCAATAAAATTCATACGAACCCATCTAAATCTAAAATACACCAAAACAATACGTTACTAAACAACCTACAAATAGAAATTTTATCAGACAGAAAAAATACCTTCAATTTTCTATTATGTTGGCAATATTTTTACAAAAGCCATGACCTCTTCATAACTTTACTACATGGGGCGGCAGCAATAACGTGCGTTAGCAAGGGCTAACTTCCCTGGGTACTCCTTTGTTGGGATTCATTTATATTATTTACCAACATTCTTCCCTCACCCTTTATATTTGCTTCAAACTTACACACATAACTTTACTACATGGGGCGGCAGCAATAACGTGCGTTAGCAAGGGCTAACTTCCCTGGGTACTCCTTTGTTGGGATTCATTTATACGAGTATTATTTACCAACATTCTTCCCTCACCCTTTATAATTGCTTCAAACTTACACGCTCGTGTATTCCATGTAACTCGCACCACCTACCGCGATTGGTACTTCTAATAATTAACATGAGTCACATAAAGAGAAAAAAAGTCCAGTCGAGATTCCATGAGTATCAATAGCAGTCTTTGAGAAAAATCAAAGTGTTTCAGGAATGTAGCATAGGTAGGGGAGAAAATGGTTGGTGCAGTCTTATGGCCTCTGAATTGAAAAGACAAACATTATTTGTTGAATTTGTAATTTGGAAGCTGGTCAAATTCCCCCTCCTTGTGCTGAAATAAAAACGAAGAAGTGCATAAATAAATTGAACAGTCAAAAACACAGAAAATAAACCTAAAATTACCCTTTGAACTAGACAAGGTTGACCTAGGCTAGGGCTAGGTATATCATAGTCATAAGAGCCACAAGGGTGACTTGCCAAAGTTGGGATTTTTTGTTGCTTCTACAACTTCTGCTACTGGTATTTTTATACCAATAGCAATTCCTGTAGGTGATTGGTTTCCAGAAACTCAAGCCTGGACTGGCTCATTATACAACATTATTAATTTTACCTGAGAAGACTTACCTCACACTCGGCATTGTTTTGAGTCTATGCACTCCATTCCAACATGTAAGACTAGAATAATTTACAGTCACCATAATACTATCTTCAACCCCAATACCCTTAGCTTAAGACTAAGTATCATCTGGATCAATCAGGTGTCAACATCTGAACTGTGGAAAAAGAAATAAATTTCATACTTTGAAAATTGTGAAATGAGAATTATTGACTTCTAGCATATGTGTACACAATTTCTCAGACATATATTCTGTGTGATTAAAGATCATGAGAGAGGGAATTCTAGGATAAACTTTCTCGCACTTTTTCCTCCCCTTCTTTCCTCCCATTTGATTGAAGACTGACCCTTTCACTTACAATAGCTTACAAATAAGTAGTCTATGGTGTAAGAGAGCCACAATATACCTATTCTGTTTAGCTAGGAGTGCCATAGTATACATGTGTTACTAGAAATTTCTTGCTTTCTGCTTGGTAATCTTGAATAGCCCATTTGGTCACAATTCCTTAACTAATTCTAGTTTAGAATGTCCTTGAAAAGAAAATTTGGAGCCTTATTTCAATAAACTTACTCTCTGTTGATAGTTCCCTCCTGGTCAGAAGAGAAGTCGAAGAATTCATCATCATCTTCATTGGCAGAATACATTTCACTAGTTGCACTGGTACTATTAGACACACGCCTCAGTCTCCGTCTGTCAGCAGAGCTTAGAATGTTTTTCCTGGAAAATTTGGTAGGTACAAAAAAAGAAATGTGAATATTATCATTGTAAGTTTTCTCTACACTAGGTATTCTCTTTCTCTTATTCAAGAATAAAAAAAAAAATAGATTGTCTTGTATATTTTTTTTTATATCATTTTTTTAGGATATTTTGAGAGAGGAAATTGTAACACCAGAGGCCTTTCTTGTATGTGAAAAAGCCAACTGTTTTGAAAACAATTCTTAGCTGTTTAGGATAAAGTTTGCCCAGACAGGCATTGAACCTTGAACTTGTGACCTAGGTACGAGTTACAAGGTAGACATGCTAGCTAGGCTGCCTAAAATATTTTACCTGACTGACTCTAATTCTCTTTGTATTTTCTCGATTGAGTTTCCCAGTTCAACAATTTCCTCATGCATTTCATTCTGTGCTTTCTGATTACAAAGTTGATGGTAGAGTAATACTCCTGCTGCTCCTATGAGTGCTCCAGCTCCAGCTGCTATAGCAGCTATTGCTCCCTTTTGACTAAATATAGAGTTAGCCATAATCGAGTTACTGAAAGATAAACAAGCAACAAAATACTTCAAATTAAATGGGATTTAGAACCAACCTCAGGGTACAGTTGTTATGCATTGGACTTTGGATCTGGAGGTTGGTGGTTTGAGTCCAAGTCATAAAATTTATCTAGCTGCAATAATTAAGGAGTGATATTTGTGACAGGCATTCATGCCTAACACAGTTAAAATTCCAGTAGAAGGTACAAGTTAAATATGTTTTGTGCAAACTGTATTATCAAATTTATTTTCCTTTGAGAAACAATGGGTGTCTGTCAATTATACAGCTCAAGACAACTTGCACAATATTTGTTACCAGTTGACACTTATATTAATCAACAATTAGTGGAATAAGGCTTAAAACAGACCGGATTTGAGTGCATAGAGCTTCTTGCTGTCAGTTCTATGTGGTTAGACATTGTTGCTTCCCTCTATCTGCTCAATGATCTATTCAATAAGCTTACTGCTCCACTCTTGTTTGGGCCTAAAGGAACTAATAGCCATCTTTTTACCTGTTAATGATTTGGGAAACAAAGTTCTCAACCAACTCATGAAGGGAGAGATCTTTTATTCTACCCCTAGATATAAAACTTACATCACTTACCTTACCCTTTATTGTCACATAAGATCTAATCAGGTCACAGTGACATAAAATTTCAATAGCCGATGTTCTTACTTTTACCAATACCCTAGCCTAGAATCTAGATCCTATGCTAAAACATACTTGCACTTACCCTAGATCTTATGTCTTGATATTGGGATACTGATCATTTTCTCCTTCCAACTCCAATGGGAAAGAAAGAGTTATGGTGAAAAATAGTGGTTGGGGTACTTTATAGGAAACCAATTGTCTTCCTAATGAAATCTGCGTCCATAAAATTTAAACAAATGGTTTAATGGTCCACTTTCAAAAGAGATTCAGTAAATTTCAAATTCACTTCTTAATTCTCAGATCTTATCACTTTATTTATCACACATATGGCAAATAGTAGTGGCAAAGGCAATGTTGAAATCAAATCAGCTGTTTTTTGTTTACTACCAATGGATTCCAAGGAGTTTGAATCTGAGAGGAGAGTACCGTTTGATCAAAAAAGTGAGGCTCTGATTTTCGATGACGGCCATCTTGGAGCTGTCAGCCATATTCACAAAATGTCTACTATAATATTATGTACCTACCAATCTACCCGTTTTGTACCTACTATGATTCTGTTTATTATTATCTTACTCGTATATGCATAGGAACGTACCAGTATTTATACTGATGCCCCGCTGTCTAAGTTAACGTCTCGTTAGGCTTAAGGAAGAACACCAAGAGAGTACCTACACCTAGAGTTTTTTTTCACCTGCCTCGGTGGTGTAGTGGTCAAGACGCTCGCCTGGTAAACAGGAGGGTGTGGGTTCGATCCCAGCCGAGGCATGGAATTTTATCCTCATTTATTTGCTTTTATAATATCTACATACCTATCTCCTGTACACTTATTTAGAATCTGAATCCTTCCTATTCTAAGGCCTTTTTGAAACCTTTTTCTAAGACGTAGTCACTATGGTGTTGTTATAACCTGTTTTTCTGTAGAGTATACCTATACCTACCTAGCAAATAATACCTACTAGGTGAAAAAAGTTAGAGGACCTATATACGAGTATATCCAAGATTTTGAGATGCCTTCGGCTTCTAGTCTCAGTCAATTGAGACCATACCTTGTCATCAGCATTTCTCTAACTAACGTGGATTTTATACGGCTCAATTCATTTTTAAATTGGCAAAATGTGCTTTGCGATTCTTAGGGCCGTTTTCTAAAATATTCCTATGGGTCTGAATAAAGCAACAAAGCCTACGACGCATTCTCGATTACATTGAGGTCATAAGCATATTAGCTCGGTACCATCATCTATAGCTAGGTATTTAAGAAACAATGAAACATTTAACTGTACGGAATCATATTTAGGAAAAAGGTCGTTATTATCTAAGAATTGATAATACTCGTACAATAGGGCCAGGGCAAATCCGATGTTATTGAAAACGGTCAATTGGTTTTCTAGAGGCATTTTACATTTTGCATTTCAAATTGGTTTTCAAAAGCATTTTGCACATCTCTGGTCATAAGCATATTAGCTCGGTACCATCATGTATAGCTAGGTATTTAAGAAACAATGAAACATTTAACTGTACGGAATCATATTTAGGAAAAAGGTTGTTATCATCTAAGAATTGATAATACTCGTACAATAGGGCCAGGGCAAATCCGATGTTACAGAAAACGGTCCTGAACAGACATCTGTCAGTGAACTCTAGATCAGCCGCAGGCAAAAATCGAATGAACAAATAACTCGGTTAAATGAACTTGACTTTGAGTAGACTGGAGACTTGGAACAAAGTAACCAATAACCATCAATATATCTTAATTCTCGACAGGAGGCTATCAAGTGACCTGAAACAAAGTCGAGATGGGAGCATGAGTAACCAATAACCATCAATATATCTTAATTCTCGACAGGAGGCTATCAAGTGACCTGAAACAAAGTCGAGATGGGAGCATGGCTAGCTAGCCCGATGGAGAGATTCTTGAAGAAAGGTTCCAATACCAATAAGTATGCTGAGCCCAGGATGGAAATGATTCAAACCAAGACAGTCACCCTTAATGCGTTTTTTGAAGACTTAAGAGACCTATCGCCTGGTGACCCGATGGAGAGATTCTTGAAGAAAGGTTCCAATACCAATAAGTATGCTGAGCCCAGGATGGAAATGATTCAAACCAAGACAGTCACCGTTAATGCGTTTTTTGAAGTCTTAAGAGACCTATCGCCTGGTGCCACCGAGTCAACGGTAAGTTATAGTACTCTTCTGAGATCAGCGATCAGCAGAGGTAAGTTGTATACTTACGTAGATACTTGCACCTATCATACATACTACTGCATAATTATTATGCAAGTTGAAAGTTGCCAGCAAAAGAGACCAAGGTGAAAAATCGCCATGTTAGGTGTTGCGGCATTGATAAGTTTTAAACAGATTCGAATTTCACCAGACACACGATGAGGAATATTTCTTAAGATGTCCTCACTCTTCTCTGAGAATACAGAATGATGCAAATGCTTCCACAGGTAGCATGTTAGGAACTTTGCCAGGGATAGGTGCATGTATTGCACGAAGTATGTTTTCATTGAAGAACATTACACCACAACCAGATTGCGTGCTATTACCTTACCTGAATGAAGAGCTTGTTATGTTTTCTCAATCCTCGAGACCCCCTGTCATTTTGAAATACATAAAATTTATCCCATAACTAAGGAGTAAATAATAGAAGGCATGTTATTCTGGAGATCTTGAAGGCTTTGAAAGCCCAGATAAGTGCTATCGGAACTTTTTACTTCAGGTGGTTCGTTTGCTAAACTTTGAAGATAATTTGATGATTGATAATTTGAAAGATTCTTTATTTACAACCAATTAAAGAGTTACAAACAATACACCTTCAAGCTAAGGCCTAACTTTTAGGACTGGTTGATGGTTATTAGGTTGGTATATTGAAGGTTGGTTGATGTTCAAGCTAAGGCCTAACTTTTAGGACTGGTTGATGGTTATTGGGTTGGTATATTGAAGGTTGGTTGATAGTTATTAGATAGGTATGAAGACTATGAAGCCTAGATATTTCGTTATTATTCCTAAAACCTTCACAATTTCTGCGTGTGTTCTCAGGAATCGAATACGCCAAGAAAGCCATGGAACTAGCGCCCAACAACTCCAACACCCAGAAGTGGTACGGAATCTGTGTCGGAGCCAACGGACAATTCCAATCCTTGAAAGAGAAGATCAAGTGCGGAGTAGTTTTCCGCATTATGGCTAACTCTATATTTAGTCAAAAGGGAGCAATAGCTGCTATAGCAGCTGGAGCTGGAGCACTCATAGGAGCAGCAGGAGTATTACTCTACCATCAACTTTGTAATCAGAAAGCACAGAATGAAATGCATGAGGAAATTGTTGAACTGGGAAACTCAATCGAGAAAATACAAAGAGAATTAGAGTCAGTCAGGTAAAATATTTTAGGCAGCCTAGCTAGCATGTCTACCTTGTAACTCGTACCTAGGTCACAAGTTCAAGGTTCAATGCCTGTCTGGGCAAACTTTATCCTAAACAGCTAAGAATTGTTTTCAAAACAGTTGGCTTTTTCACATTCAAGAAAGGCCTCTGGTGTTACAATTTCCTCTCTCAAAATATCCTAAAAAAATGACATAAAAAAAATATACAAGACAATCTAATTTTTTTATTCTTGAATAAGAGAAAGAGAATACCTAGTGTAGAGAAAACTTACAATGATAATATTCACATTTCTTTTTTTGTACCAAATTTTCCAGGAAAAACATTCTAAGCTCTGCTGACAGACGGAGACTGAGGCGTGTGTCTAATAGTACCAGTGCAACTAGTGAAATGTATTCTGCCAATGAAGATGATGATGAATTCTTCGACTTCTCTTCTGACCAGGAGGGAACTATCAACAGAGAGTAAGTTTATTAAAATAAGGCTCCAAATTTTCATTTCAAGGACATCCTAAACTAGAATTAGTTAAGGAATTGTGACCAAATGGGCTATTCAAGATTACCAGGCAAAAAGCAAGAAATTTCTAGTAACACATATATACTATGGCACTCCTAGCTAAACAGAATAGGTATATTGTGGCTCTCTTACACCATATACTACTTATTTGTAAGCTATTGTAAGTGAGAGGGTCAGTCTTCAATCAAATGGGAGGAAAGAAGAGGAGGAAAAAGTGTGAGAAAGTTTATCCTAGAATTCCCTCTCTCATGATCTTTAATCACACAGAATATACAGTCCACTTCAACTGGGAAGTCCGATGACTTTTGGGCGCGCACTCGTCAAAAAATAGCTCGTTGATTAACAAGTAGGGTGAATAGTTGATCCCATGGGATTTTTCACGCCGAATCGAATGGTGAAACTTTTAGAACTGTCCGACTTACAGTTGAGAAGTTGCGGTTCCCCTCCATGCGCTTCCATCGGACTTCCCAGTTGACGTGGACTGTATGTCTGAAAAATTGTAGATCTTTAAACCGACTTACAGTTGAGAAGTTGCGGTTCCCCTCCATGCGCTTCCATCGGACTTCCCAGTTGACGTGGACTGTACACTACCTACCTAAACCTTACTGTTTCTAATCGAAGGGGATAAAAATTTAGAGAAGTCAGAGCTAACCAACTTGGAATTTTGAGAACTATGAACCACTTGATAGTTTAAAGTTTAGATAATTCGATAGGTATTTTAGGAGCAGTTGTGAGCTCGAAAATTTTGCAAGAAAGAGCCTCGCAAAATTCGGAAATTTTGCGAATTCTAAGCTGGTAGATAGAGAATTTTCGATATTACGGGTGGGTACATTTTGTTTGATAGATCTGTAGATCAACATGTGAGTTTAGAGATTGACTTTTTTCCACTTCTTTGAGGAGAAAATTATGTACATGCATGTAGCTAGGTATCTATACCTACATTTTACGTTCACAAATTATTTTGTAAGAAATATATTTTATAATATAAAATTACAAGTGTTGTCTTATTTAGAGGAATAAAAGATAGCTGTCTCTTGGTGAGTATGAATGGGTAATTAAGAATAATGAGTACCTCTACTAGCTCTGAGCAGGAGACAAATTGATATCGAAGCCTTGAACTTCCAGGTCAATTGTAGTTAATTTTCGCCTGTCGTTCAATACCATAGCGACACGGCGCGGCGTCGGCATAATAATCAAGGTTTTCTCAGAACTCTGAGGTCAAAAAAAAATATAATAAGGTGACATCTCCTCTTAATTGATGAGTTCAGTTGTTCTACATTTTAGTCTGGCTGGGGGACGTTAAACAGGGAGTAAACCAGCTTAGTCTGGCTGGGGGACTATAAACAGTGAGTATACCAGCCTGAATTTCCTTTGCTAAAGAAGCAAAGGTTGAGTGCGAAGGGCACCCACTCGTTAAATTTTGTAGCCAAATAGCCAAAACCAAAACGTCAGCCCAAAAGCGATCACCCTAGGGCTGATTGAGGGCTGACGAAAAACGCCGACCCCGTCTGTACATGGGAAAAGGCGAAGAAAAAGAAGAAGTTGTTCTACTTTAAGGTTCGCGTCCACAGTTTATTTGTTAACCTCTGAGTATGCTTGGAAGCTGTTTGAGCATAGTGTCCGGACATGCTCCGAGGTTTAGCTTGAGGTTGTGGCTATGTACCGGGTTGGTTTGGGTTCGGACTAGTTGAGATAGGATATTGTTTCTACAGTTTGGCATGGGAGTGGTAACTTACCAAACTGTAGAGACTGCAGACCGAACCCAACCCAACCCGGTACATAACCACGACCTGAACCTAGACCCGTGCTGCGTACCTGAAAGCAACTCTAAGGCCAGTTACCACTTGTCGTGAGTTTCATCCAATTTCTTTTCTAAATGTCCTGTAAGTAGGTAATGAAATAACGAGTGTACCCTCTAAGGCCAGTTACCACTTGTCGTGAGTTTCATCCAATTTCTTTTCTAAATGTCCTGTAAGTAGGTAATGAAATAACGAGTGTACCCAATTAAGCACGACACGATTTTTTTTCGACCGAAAAATGGGAGCGGGCCTTTACACATAATGAGTACCTCTACTAGCTCTGAGCAGGAGACAAATTGATATCGAAGCCTTGAACTTCCAGGTCAATTGTAGTTAATTTTCGCCTATCGTTCAATACCATAACCATAACGACACGGCGCGGCGTCGGCATAACAATCAAGGTTTTCTCAGAACTCTGAGGTCAGAAAAATTATAATAAGGTGACATCTCCTCTTAATTGATGAGTTTGTTGTTCTACTTTTTAGGCGAAGAAAAAGAAGAAGGTTCGCGTCCACAGTTTATTTGTTGACCTCTGAGTAACAAAAGTGGTCGAAAACCGCCAAAAATCGGCCAAAATACCGCCAACCGCAGCACCTATGGTAACCAAAATTTTTGAGTTACATCCTTGCCACTTTTGTGGACTACATACCAAATTTCAAGTCTCTAGCTTATACCGTTCCCGAGGTAATACTAAATTACGCCAAAAAGCGGCAAAATACCGTGCATATTTATTTTTTCAGGCATAATAACTGTGAACATATTTATTTTATCTCTTATAAGAGTAGGTGGTACTAAGGTCATGGCTCTGTAGTAGCAAACATGAAATTATTGATATTATAATGCTGGCTACTCAAACCCATTCAATACAACACTTGTAATTTTATATTATAAAATATATTTCTTACAAAATAATTTGTGAACGTAAAATGTAGGTATAGATACCTAGCTACATGCATGTACATAATTTTCTCCTCAAAGAAGTGGAAAAAAGTCAATCTCTAAACTCACATGTTGATCTACAGATCTATCAAACAAAATGTACCCACCCGTAATATCGAAAATTCTCTATCTACCAGCTTAGAATTCGCAAAATTTCCGAATTTTGCGAGGCTCTTTCTTGCAAAATTTTCGAGCTCACAACTGCTCCTAAAATACCTATCGAATTATCTAAACTTTAAACTATCAAGTGGTTCATAGTTCTCAAAATTCCAAGTTGGTTAGCTCTGACTTCTCTAAATTTTCGAGTTGTTCAGCTCAGAATTCTCGAGCCTTCTATCTCATTTCTCCAATCATTGAGCTCAGAATTCCAAAAATTTCCAAGTTGTCATTCCCTTATCAAGTGGTTCATAGTTCTCAAAATTCCAAGTTGGTTAGCTCTGACTTCTCTAAATTTTCGAGTTGTTCAGCTCAGAATTCTCGAGTCTATCTCATTTCTCCAATCATTGAGCTCAGAATTCCAAAAATTTCCAAGTTGTCATTCCCACATAAATAAATTGAACAGTCAAAAACACAGAAAATAAACCTAAAATTACCCTTTGAACTAGACAAGGTTGACCTAGGCTAGGGCTAGGGATATCATAGTCATAAGAGCCACAAGGGTGACTTGCCAAAGTTGGGATTTTTTGTTGCTTCTACAACTTCTGCTATTGGTATTTTTATACCAATAGCAATTCCTGTAGGTGATTGGTTTCCAGAAACTCAAGCCTGGACTGGCTCGGTCATTCCCTGAATTCCCGAAAGTTCTGGAGTTGTCCGGCTCAAAGTTCCCTAAGTTGAGCAGTCTAAGAAGACTCAAGACTCGATTGGTAGAATGCAGATGGCACATTCAAAAGTTAAGGCACGGTATGTTGCTGTGGCCTTTATGATGGTCGGGAAATGGATCACCCTGTTTTTTGAAATCATTCTCTGTATGACTTCCACTCCGACAGCAGTTCGTTAATTTCCTGAGAAGACTTACCTCACACTCGGCATTGTTTTGAGTCTATGCACTCCATTCCAACATGTAAGACTAGAATAATTTACAGTCACCATATTACTATCTTCAACCCCAATACCCTTAGCTTAAGACTAAGTATCATCTGAATCAATCAGGCGATTCGGCGTGAAAAATCACATTGATTAGAATATTCACATCCGAATGACCAAATGTTCCTCATTTATTTGAGAGTGTGACCACATAATAATGGAGCTCTAAGGGTTAGGTGGTAGAGAACACCTCCGGCGTTAACCTCACCTAGTGGTTACCTTCCACTCAAGAGTCTATTATTATTATTACTATTATTAAAGAGTACCTACCCACCCAAATTAGACTAGTAGGGTAGTAGGATTCAGCTCTAATTAGGTTGTGCTTGCGATAGCGATGGATTGATTATAGAAAAGTACCTACTTACCAAAATTTAATTTTGATAAATGATTCTGTCCTTTGACTGTTCCTGAATCATCCGGGGTCGCGGGCTTTACCCAGTGACATTACTCTAGTAGGGTAGTAGGATTCAGCTCTAATTAGGTTGTGCTTGCGATAGCGATGGATTGATTATAGAAAAGTACCTACTTACCAAAATTCAATTTTGATAAATGATTCTGTCCTTTGACTGTTCCTGAATCATGCGGGGTTGCGGGCTTTACCCAGTGACATTGCCAAATTATAAGTATGAAAGCCTTGTTTTAAAGGAGGTTCAAGATTTTAAAGGAAAATAGGAAGTCCACTAATTTGTAACGTGTAAAGGCCCGCTCCCATTTTTCGGTCGAAAAAAAATCGTGTCGTGCTTAATTGGGTACACTCGTTATTTCATTACCTACTTACAGGACATTTAGAAAAGAAATTGGATGAAACTCACGACAAGTGGTAACTGGCCTTAGAGTTGCTTTCAGGTACGCAGCACGGGTCTAGGTTCAGGTCGTGGTTATGTACCGGGTTGGGTTGGGTTCGGTCTGCAGTCTCTACAGTTTGGTAAGTTACCACTCCCATGCCAAACTGTAGAAACAATATCCTATCTCAACTAGTCCGAACCCAAACCAACCCGGTACATAGCCACAACCTCAAGCTAAACCTCGGAGCATGTCCGGACACTATGCTCAAACAGCTTCCAAGCTTACTCAGAGGTCAACAAATAAACTGTGGACGCGAACCTTCTTCTTTTTCTTCGCCTAAAAAGTAGAACAACAAACTCATCAATTAAGAGGAGATGTCACCTTATTATAATTTTTCTGACCTCAGAGTTCTGAGAAAACCTTGATTGTTATGCCGACGCCGCGCCGTGTCGTTATGGTTATGGTATTGAACGATAGGCGAAAATTAACTACAATTGACCTGGAAGTTCAAGGCTTCGATATCAATTTGTCTCCTGCTCAGAGCTAGTAGAGGTACTCATTATTCTTAATTACCCATTGATACTCACCAAGAGAGTATCTACATCTATCTTTTATTCCTCTAAATAAGACAACACTTGTAATTTTATATTATAAAATATATTTCTTACAAAATAATTTGTGAACGTAAAATGTAGGTATAGATACCTAGCTACATGTACATAATTTTCTCCTCAAAGAAGTGGAAAAAAGTCAATCTCTAAACTCACATGTTGATCTACAGATCTATCAAACAAAATGTACCCACCCGTAATATCGAAAATTCTCTATCTACCAGCTTAGAATTCGCAAAATTTCCGAATTTTGCGAGGCTCTTTCTTGCAAAATTTTCGAGCTCACAACTGCTCCTAAAATACCTATCGAATTATCTAAACTTTAAACTATCAAGTGGTTCATAGTTCTCAAAATTCCAAGTTGGTTAGCTCTGACTTCTCTAAATTTTCGAGTTGTTCAGCTCAGAATTCTCGAGCCTTCTATCTCATTTCTCCAATCATTGAGCTCAGAATTCCAAAAATTTCCAAGTTGTCATTCCCTGAATTCCCGAAAGTTCTGGAGTTGTCCGGCTCAAAGTTCCCTAAGTTGAGCAGTCTAAGAAGACTCAAGACTCGATTGGTAGAATGCAGATGGCACATTCAAAAGTTAAGGCACGGTATGTTGCTGTGGCCTTTATGATGGTCGGGAAATGGATCACCCTGTTTTTTGAAATCATTCTCTGTATGACTTCCACTCCGACAGCAGTTCGTTAATTTCCTTCTGACTATTCTCATCCTGAAACAGAAGGTAGGTTGAATGATTTAGATTTTAGACGATGAATGGTTAAAAGTCAAGATTTAAAGGCGTCCGAGGCTACTTCTAAATAATTGTCCGGCTTGCGACAGTGATTCTCTTTGTTTCAGATGACCTCTCACTTTCTTCATCTCTTTAAACAGTACAATTAAGAATCGAGAGCTCTTAGACCCAACTTTTCGTAGGTGCACCTAGTCCCATATCAAATACCTATCCTTCTTTTAGCCTTTTCCTCGTCAGCCCATTTCTTACCTCGTATGAGACCACAGGGATTGCCTTGGCTTTGTCCAGCCACTGAACAGCTTTGGCATATTCGCCCGCCTCAATGTAGCATTTGGCAATCAGCAGTTGGTTTTCTTTCCATGGGGCAGGGGCGAGCTCCTCGGCTTTGAGGCAGTTGGCGATGGCATCCTCGGCGGTAGGCTCATCCAGATCCGATACAATGAGAACGGCGATTTTCCTCTCGAAGAAAGACAGTTTGGAGATCTAGGAAACAATAACATGAAGAGTAAATATTGGTGTCTGAGTATTTAATTAGCAGTCATACTGATGCAAGCAGAATAATCGACAACCATACAAGAGCATCATGCCTAATTTTGAAAACAATAAATTTGTATTGTTTACTTTATATTCAATATGGTACATTTTATCTCTAAAGAAGAGTTCATATACCTATGTAATTTATGTAGCTATGCATAAATAAATAAGCGAAGGAACCCGTTGAAAGGTTTTCAATTGATATGTTTGACTTGATTCAGTGTTAAAAACATGTTCGATGTCTTACCTCATATTGATATCTTCCTTTCAGACTGTACAGGGTGAAATCTTTGGGCGCCATTTGGATTGCCTTGTTCATTTGGTCACGGAAAACTACTCCGCACTTGATCTTCTCCTTCAAGGATTGGAATTGTCCGTTGGCTCCGACACAGATTCCGTACCACTTCTGGGTGTTGGAGTTGTTGGGCGCTAGTTCCATGGCTTTCTTGGCGTATTCGATTCCTGAGAACACACGCAGAAATTGTGAAGGTTTTAGGAATAATAACGAAATATCTAGGCTTCATAGTCTTCATACCTATCTAATAACTATCAACCAACCTTCAATATACCAACCCAATAACCATCAACCAGTCCTAAAAGTTAGGCCTTAGCTTGAAGGTGTATTGTTTGTAACTCTTTAATTTGTTGTAAATAAAGTATCTTTCAAATTATCAATCATCAAATTATCTTCAAAGTTTAGCAAAAGAACCACCTGAAGTAAAAAGTTCCGATAGCACTTATCTGGGCTTTCAAAGCCTTCAAGATATCCAGAATAACATGCCTTCTATTATTTACTCCTTAGTTATGGGATAAATTTTATGTATTTCAAAATGACAGGGGGTCTCGAGGATTGATCTTACCTTGCAGGATGTATTTTTCACTAGCTTCCTTGTCGTTCTCTCTTCGTTTGATGTCATAGAGACAATGGCATGCCTTGGCTAATCTGTACAGGACATCAGGGTCGTTGGGTTGCTGCAAACAGATAATAATTAATAATGTCAGCACATAACTAGAATTGTTTGTTGTAATACATAAAGTATACCTATTTTATTCACATTAGAACGTTCCTTTTAGAATGTGGCATGAAAAGTTGCGACCCATAAGAAGATCCCACCCAGAAAAACCTTTCTACTCTAAGCAACTTTCCTTTCATTTCAAACAAAAGATAAATTACTCGAGCGTTCAATTACCTTATTGTTGAGTTCCATGGTGAGATTATAAGCTTTGGCTTTGTCATCTTTCTTGCCGTAGTAGAGAAGTCGGTCGATTTCCGGATATTTGCTGTTATTCACCGCGAACAATTCTGCACATTCACCAAACCTGTAACGAGAAGATTAGATGAAGTTTGAGATTTTGGTTAAGATGGCGTTCGTTGACAGCTTATGCTGAGTGATGTTGTGAAGGATCTTAGGAGGAATTAGAACAGTCTTCGTACAAGAAGAGAATCAATATCGGTTAAATATACAAATGAAAAGTTTTCAGGGTTGAAACGGGTACGAAAACATTACGTTTATTATCAAACTAGGGCTGATAGCTTTAGTGGAGGTGCCAAATTTCCAAGACAGGATAATACCCCATGTAGAAAAGAGAGAAAGAGGGAGATAAGTAATACTTTTAGTGGATGTGCGAAATTTTCCAACACAGGATGATACCTACCCAATCTAGAAAGGAGAGAAAGAGAGATAAGTAATACTTTTAGTGGATGTGCCAAATTTTCCAATACTGAATGATGGTGGAGAGAGAAAGGAGTTAATATTTAGTTCGTTTATAATTTATATGTTTAGTAAGTAAATAGGTATTAATAATTTATTATTTCCTCTTCTTAGTAGTAGATACGTACGTCACATTACCAAATTTCTCAAGATAAGATAGGTACTAGAGGAGAGTGTTCAAATATTTATTTACCTATGGTGGATGTGTCAAATTTTCATACGCACAAATTTAGATTATAAATTTCAATCCGTAAAAATTACTTTAATTGAGAAAGCCCGAAAAAGAAAATGTGATATCCCGAAGAGGGAGAAATGCGTAGGAGCGTAGGTATACATTTCTTTTCTTTTTGTAGGATAAGGAAAGTAAAAAGAAGGGAAAATGGCCAACTTGATTAGAAATACGTGATAAGCGTAATAAAATTAATTTGAGAAGAATAATAACTTACTGTACAAAGGCGAACTGGAACAAGCTCAGGACGAAAAGTTTGGAGTACATGGTGACCGGCACTTGTGAAGTCTCAACACTTTCTGACAAAATATGAGAGTTCCACCAACCAAGAAAAAAATATACAGATGGTCTAGGTACAGCACGTTCTGACTTCGGTACAATCTCAATCTCGACTGAACAAACCCGTGTCCCGACTTGGAATGACTGAGCTCTGAGAATAACACCAGGCAAAATGATTCCCCGACGCAAAGGTAGGATTCCCGAGATTAGATTTAGAATTCAATATATATTATGTACTGGGTGGTGTCAAGCGATTTTCATGTTGTAATAAAACTGTGATTTTTTATTCGAAATTTTCGAAAAGAATTTAACCCTAAAGCATTGGCTGAAATTGATATCAGAAGACGCGGAAAGTTCTCCTGATTCCAAATATACCCAACTAAGACGGTTTTCCGGGGGCTTTCCCCAACAAAGACGACTTTAAAATGTCCCAAACGGGACCAAAATTTACCTCATAAAGGTACATGGCTGGAACTGGTGCCAAAAGACGCGGAATGGTCTCCTGATTCCAAATATACCCAACTAAGACGGTTTTGCCTGAAATTTTCCCGGGATGGAGGAAAAGCGGTTTTGTGGAAGAGCTCTTTCAGGAGAGTAAAAATAAATAAATGCAACTGAGCATATAAAACAGGTATGATTTTGATGACTCAGTGTGTTTTTCATTGTTGGATGTGAAATCATTAGAAATAGGTAGGCAATCAATATTAATGTTGAGATTGATGAGGCATTTATTTGTTGTAAAGCGCGGACGCTCGTAATTATCTGAAAATTGAGAAATCACCGGAACTGAAATTTGAAATCCATTAGCACTATCAGTAAGTAAGTACCTAACTTACTTTACCAATCAGGTTTCAGAGATAAGATTTTGCGGCTAAATGTAAACTAAATTGGATGGTGACAAGTTTAATCAATTTAGCTTTAAAGTTTATTGAATCTCTTTCTCTTATCTCTTGCAATAAGAGGAGAAACCTTTCTTTAGGTTCTTACAGGGTGTGTCAAATTTACTTCCTTCAAATAATAAAATCGGACCTGGCCAAAGAATCACGCCGCTTACTAACAAGCTCCAATGTTTGAGTCAAATAAGACAATAGTGCCTCATATCACCAAAGTATGGAAATGCATCATACAACTGTAATAGCCAATGGAAAAGCAGAATTTTGAATTTGGACGAATTACATGGAAATGTGGAATTGTAAATACTTTTCCATACTTTGGTGATATGGGGCAATAAGACAATAGTGCCTCATATCACCAAAGTATGGAAATGCATCATACAACTGTAATAGCCAATGGAAAAGCAGAATTTTGAATTTGGCCGAATTATATGGAAATGTGGAATTCTAAATACTTTTCCGTACTTTGGTGATATGGGGCACAGTCAGTACTACCTACCCATAGTACTACCTAACCTATAATGACCATGTAAAAAATAAAAACGTCAGTAATAAGGGAAAACTTTTGTAAACATCGGTTAAAATAAAAAACAATCTTATCTCAACACAAGTTCTCGTCTACCAACCTTCCTCATAAAATCAAAAGCTAGGCGTATCGATGGTGATTGCATTTTAGTAGTCAATCCTGGATAATTGAGGGTACACAAGAGATCGCCGATCGACAAATTTTCTCTCTTTTTTTTTCCTTTTAGAAAAATGGTTTCTTTTAGCTAACTCATTAATATGTAGTGGTGCTGAAAAGAGCGCATTGAAAATCTGCATGTTCAACCCTTCAAATTCCTACATTTTGTTCTAATTGCAAGATGTTAAAATTGAGGAAAGTCAACAATTTTCCAATGGACATGTTTTCTGAGTTGTTCAGGTTCGACTGCATTATAATTTTCCCATTTACATGTCCAATAACTTATTAATAAACGTCAAGGTAAATAATAGATAACAAGTAGCATTAATATAAAAGTTCACCTATCAACATCATAAACCTATGTACATAAATATACAAATGAAAAGTTTTCAGGGTTGAAACGGGTACGAAAACATTACGTTTATTATCAAACTAGGGCTGATAGCTTTAGTGGATGTGCCAAATTTCCAACACAGGATAATACCCAATGTAGAAAGGAGAGAAAGAGAGATAAGTAATACTTTTAGTGGATGTGCCAAATTTTCCAACACAGGATGATACCTACCCAATGTAGAAAGGAGAGAAAGAGAGATAAGTAATACTTTTAGTGGATGTGCCAAATTTCCAACACAGGATAATACCCAATGTAGAAAGGAGAGAAAGAGAGATAAGTAATACTTTTAGTGGATGTGCCAAATTTCCAACACAGGATGATACCTACCCAATGTAGAAAGGAGAGAAAGAGAGATAAGTAATACTTTTAGTGGATGTGCCAAATTTCCAACACAGGATAATACCCCATGTAGAAACCCCAAAATGAAAAACTGAACGGGACGCCGGGACACCCCCTGAAATTCGGGACTGTCCCGGCCAGTTCGGGACGTTTGGCAAGCCTAACTATACGTACCACGACTGTTAATCATCCAACCAAGGGTTTTAATACTGTTGTTCAGGACATTCTACATATAGGAAGTTCGGAACCTATCTTTAAACCCTATCTCTCACATAATAATTATGTTTGTATTGAACACAGTTAAACGCATGACTAAATCTACACTTGTAAAGGCTAACATAGGTATCAACCAGCACCTGATTACTGCACCACGTAATGCAAGTAGAGTAAAGTACGACTTATTAAAAAACGAAAGGACTTTGAGCCGCTGGCAATTATTGGACCTAGGTATACCATTATTGTACCTAGGTATAGAGTTATTGTACCTATAACAAGAGGTAGGTGCTCTCTAGTAGGAAGTGATCTGAATACTGAAATGTTCTAGGTACCTATAGGTAATGTTCTAGGTATACTGAAATGTTCCAGCGTATGGACAGTCGCGATACAAGTATTAAGGTACCTAGTAAAAGAATTGCCGTATATGTAGACCAGACATCACTGCATTAGGTGATGAATACAAAGTTCTACAGGATTAGAGAATAGAATAGAATCGGAACTGTGTAAAATAGATCTATATCTGATCTGATGTCTGCGGGAGTAGATAGATCTGTTTAGACTGCGCTGACTGCGGGAGTAAAGGGACTTTACAGTCTCATTCTGGCAGTAAAAGCAGGGTATATTTTATTCTATTCTATATCTATACAATGGGTTAACATATATACTTTAGTTGAAATTTCTTATTTTAGAAGTCAGATTTTTTTTTATAGTAGGTACTAAGTAATATTTCCATTACACCAACAACTATTCACCATCACCATTCAATCAGATATGATGCATCGGCAAAATAACGAAGGTCTCTAAACCCACATCATGACAAAGATGTCCTGATGAAAAATCACCTCGCATTATACACCTTTCAAGGGTAAAAGTACAATGGTCTAAATACTCGTAACCAATACAGCAGATATGATGCATCGGCAAAATAACGAAGGTCTCTAAACCCACATCATGACAAAGATGTCCTGATGAAAAATCACCTCGCATTATACCTACACCTTTCAAGGGTAAAAGTACAATGGTCCAAATACTCGTAACCAATACAATCGAAATGGACGCCAGAGGCTTTGTTATGTTGAATCCAATAGGTCCCCGCGGATCACTGATTCACTGAAGTTGAGTAACGTCGGGCGTGGTTGGTAACTGACGGGTAGACCCAGTATATTCCTTTTATGCTTTTTTACTATTATTTATCTACACTTCATCATATCGTACTACATGTCAGCGACTGTCCATTCTAAAGTACATCTTTGTTATGTTGAATCCAATAGGTCCCCGCGGATCACTGATTCACTGAAGTTGAGTAACGTCGGGTGTGGTTGGTATCTGACGGGTAGACCCAGTATATTCCTTTTATGCTTTTTTACTATTATTTATCTACACTTCATCATATCCTACTACATGTCAGCGACTGTCCATTCTAAAGTACATATTCAGTTCTAAATGCACATGCTAAACATAATGGACATTTAACATTCGCCATTTGTGCTCAGATTATATTCTGATTCCATTTATGCTTAAATTATGAATATTTCTTACGTCCGGGAGTGCGACGTTGCAAATTTATGAGTGGACCGACCTAATTTACAACGTTGTAAAGTGAATCGAGCCCGTCATTATGGGGATTTAAAGTGATTTAATCACTCGTTAATTTGAAGTTTGCATTTGATCTTTATGAAGAGAGCAGCGTGTTAAATGTCTGGTCCATTAGCTTCTAGTTCTCTGTGAATTCTGTGATAAAGTAATTTAACAAACAGTAACTTTTACTCCTCAGCGCGCAGCGGTCACTTTTAGTTTCATAGGAACAGGTATAGGGGTGTAAAAGAAGGAATTTGAATCGAGGTACAAGGATGAAGGTTTGTTCCAAATTTGTAACTTTTACTCCTCAGCGCGCAGCGGTCACTTTTAGTTTCATAGGAACAGGTATAGGGGTGTAAAAGAAGGAATTTGAATCGAGGTCCAAGGATGAAGGTTTGTTCCAAATGTCGTTCCTCGATTACACCTAATGTTCTACTTCTACAGCTCAGATCTGAAGCCACACTTTGTTTACCTAACAGCTTGACAGACTGTCCCATGTCCCAGTACTGCTGTCCTCGAACCAGCAACCCCTGAATAATGAGGCCACGGTCTCAACCACAACTACATAGATCACTTCAGACGACCACATATCGTTCCAAAATCGCCAGTCTCGTTTTAACTGTCAACCACTTTTTCTTCTTCTTCTTCTTCTTCTTCTTCTTCTTCTTCTTCTTCTTCTACTACTACTTTTCTACTTCTTCTTTTTTTTTTTCTTCTTCTTCTTCTACTTCTTCCTCTTCTTCTTCTTCATAAAGGAAATGTAAATATGTTATCATGTAAAACTAAAACCCTTGTATATAATTCCCTAGTAGAATCTTTGTTACGATATGGCGTCACCCTGTATACCTACTCTCCAGCATACATTCTCCAACCTCTGCTGTATCGATTGTTCCAATTGTTGACTTTTTTGTTTCATCTTGTTTTACACAACTTGAGAATATCTCGAACCAAATCCAGAAGTATATATAAATGAAACCAAACAACCGGAACTGATGGAACCGTGTTAATTTCCTTCTGACTATTCTCATCCTGAAACAGAAGGTAGGTTGAATGATTTAGATTTTAGACGATGAATGGTTAAAAGTCAAGCATTTTACGTTCACAAATTATTTTGTAAGAAATATATTTTATAATATAAAATTACAAGTGTTGTCTTATTTAGAGGAATAAAAGATAGATGTAGATACTCTCTTGGTGAGTATCTGCTAAGTTCTTATCGTCCCGAAAGCGAAGAGAGAAAGAAGACGGGATAGGAGAAAGCCAGCCGTTCCGAAATAGAGCCTTATCTGTTTAGGATAAAATTTGCCCTGGGCGGAAATCAAACCATACAAGCCAGACGCGCTACCCTCCAAGCCAGCTAGGTTGGCCCGGAGATTACTGTTAACACGGATAAAATCCGCCCCGGGCGGGAATCGAACCCGCGGCCTAGCGCTTACAATGCAGACGCACTACCAACTAAGCTAACTAGGCTGGCTCTATCTATCTTTGAATTGCGGGAAGATAAGACCTCCGTTATTACATTTCCGTCTATCAAAGCTCTGAAAAATAAATCTTCTTCACCTTCTTCTTTGTATTTTTCTTCTTCTTCTTCTTCTTCTTCTTCTTCTTCTTCTTCTTCTTCTTCTTCTTCTTCTTCTTATTCTTCTTCTTCTTCTTCTTCTTCTTCTTCTTCTTCTTCTTCAGCTTGTTACCAAGATGGTTTTCTTTTCTGTAAAGGCGTAGGTATATTGGCAACAAACAGGTTTCTCTTGCAACTCTTTGGCGCCATCATACATTTAATGGAAAATTTCGACACGTGATTAATACCTGTAGGTAATAAAAGTATACGTAGAGTATACGTATACATGGTTATTGATTGAGCTGTTGGGTAAAATTATATTGGTGGTTCTTATTCATACTGCTCGAACAGGACTGAAAAGGTTCTACTATACATAATGTGCATCAAAAGTCCTAAACAAAAATGGACGCGGCACACAAGGGATTAAGAAGAGACCGTCTTAACATATTAATAATATAACGTTCTAAGCTGCTAAGTTCTAATTAAGTTATAATTATTACATCTGAGTTATTAGTGTTGAGCTTACATTACATTTTTTATCAGTGTTCAGGACAATAACTTCAGTTATTTCCGTGAATTCTACAAGTATGTTTCTCTTTATATGTACATCTCAGCAGTACTTACTTACAGTATCTACAGTAAGTAAGTATCTTTACAATGTTTACTGTGTTTAAATTTGTTTAGTCACTCGACCATTGGTGTCGGAGAGAATAGGGAAGGAAGCAGAATCCAAGTCCAATTTTACTAGCATAAAATGAAATAATAGTAGGCACAGATACAATGCAGTGACTTGGACAAAGTACGTTCAGTAACAGTAACACAGATCTTATTGAATAAGTGGTTTCCAAACTTTTGGAAATCCTCACCAAAAAAGGTTTCGAGAACTTTAGATCAGAAGAAAGGGCCCCTGTGAAGCGACCAAAGGTACTATTGACCCAAAATTATTAAATGTTTTCGTAAAGTCATAGGTACATAAGTGAACAATTTTATTATTAAAGTTCTTGTTGATTTCAATTTATTTAATTTTAATTTTATTCCATAGTTTGCAATAATACTAAATACCACGGATGTTCTGCATAGATCCAAAAGGGTTTAATGTAGGAAATGCATGTACTACGCTCCACGGCTGTTAAGCATCCAAGGGTTTTAATTCAGGACATTCTATCATCAGATCGACTAGGGAATCCTGAGAAAGAAAAACGTAAATAAAAATATTAAATCCAGGGGAATACTTATGAAAATTTCACTTTTTTTTATTGTAAATAAACAAGGGTAGGTACTAGGTAGCTAAGTAACGAGTGAAATTTTTTCAATCTTGAAATGTTTGAAGAATATGTCTATCTAGGTCACGGTTGTATTTAGCTACCTACCTACCTACCTAACGAATAAAGAACATCTTTTCCATTTTCAGATATATCAATCCTTCTGGTTGTCAGAGTCAGAATTATGGATGAATGTCTCGTGCTTACAGCATGGCAAATAACCCTAAAGGAAGCGTCAATCTTCTACGAATCTACTTACAGCATTGTGAATATCGTTGATGCCCATAAGTCTGCTTGGATGGTAGGTCACATTGGCTCTGGTCTCGACAATGTTATCTGTGTTGAGAACGAACAGGTCTACGTATCTGAAACAAGAAACGAAATCCAATTTGAAATAGGTAGAAATAGAAAATAATGTTAAAGAAAACGTAGAATTGTGAATTTGGAACATCCACTACAGACTAAAATAAGTTGAAATAGGTAAATAGAAAATAATATGTTAAAGAAAACGTAGAATTGTGAATTTGGAACATCCACTACAGACTAAAATAAGTTAGGTAGGTACCTACTATTACGAGTACTTTACCTCATTACCTGTTGAAATCTATTTAGGTACCTATGTTATATCAATAAATGTATGTCCTACATATTAGGTAGATGCTTAAATACATAAAGTACTCGTACATTTTGTCCTTCCTGTTCTCATAAAAAAAGGTAAAGAAGAAGAAGAAAGCACATAATGTATGTCCTACATATTAGGTAGATGCTTAAATACATAAAGTACTCGTACATTTTGTCCTTCCTGTTCTCATAAAAAAAGGTAAAGGAAGAAGAATGCACATTAACCATTGTAGGGCACATCCACAATGAAATGGTAAATTAGTAGCATCCACTAACAATACTAACATGGTAAATCAGCAGCATCCACTAACAAAGTGTTCTCTAAAGCTTTGCATATTGCATACCTAATGAGATAACAGGCGTTCATAAGTTTCACTAACTAACTAAAGTAAATGAATGAACGCACTAGATAAATGATGAACGCAGATAAATGATGAACGCACTAGTTCCCGACAGAACACTGAAGTTAAGCAACGATGAGCGTGGTTGACATTTAAAGGGGGTGACAACTGGAGACAATATGTATAGATCTATATCTGATCTGATGTCTGCGGGAGTAGATAGATCTGTTTAGACTGCGCTGACTGCGGGAGTAAAGGGACTTTACAGTCTTATTCTGGCAGTAAAAGCAGGGTATATTTTATTCTATTCTATATCTATACAATGGGTTAACATATAAGGTCTTTTTACTTAAGTTGAAATTTCTTATTAGAAGTCAGATATTTTTTATAGTACTAAGTAATGTTTCCATTACAGACTGCCACGGGCCCCGCGCTTTTGGGGGCCCCGCGCTTTGAGGACTTACACTAGATATTATGGGGTTTTTCCACGGGCCCCGCGCTTTTGGGGGCCCCGCGCTTTGAGGACTTACACTAGATATTATGGGTTTTTTCTATAAAAAAAAAAACTCGAAATCCGTAGGTAATGATTGATACAAATGAATTAGGTAGGTATAGAAGTGTTTTCTAATAGTATATAGGGAGGGGGGTAGGTCCTGGGGGCCCCGCGCCTTTGAAACTGCCCCGGGCCCCGCGGGGGGCTAATCCGGCCCTGTATGTCAACATGTAAACTCCTTATCTGTTTTATTTTGCACTACCCTCCAAATAGGCTGGCTGCCAACTTATTAAAAGCAACATCCATCCCATTAGAATTTTCTCCGAGACCTCGTAATACAAAATAAAGACTACTACATATATACCGACAAAGAGCTCTTGAAATATGTAACTTCTATATTATGAACGTAGATACATTACTGCCTATCAGTTCTTGAAACAACTTCTTTGAAAGTATAGACTAGCGGTTCCCAAACTTTTTTCTAGTCGGCTCCCCCTTGTTTCAAATTATTCAAACGCTACAGGCCAGTTTACACTACAGTTTATGTGATCTTCCAGTGGATCTCGAAGTTCTTCACGGCCCTCTCGCGGGTCACGGGCCCCACTTTGGGAATCACTAGTACAGACGTATATTTATCTGTGTTGCGTACTCTACATTCGCAATCAATAACACCCGATAGGTAGTTATTTTTCTCGTAAGAACTTAGTGGAACTTGGAGGCCAAGTTATTGGATCCGATTTCTTGTCTCGATGACTCAGTATAATGTACTCTGGGGCACTTGACATTCAGGGTCATTTGGGAATGAAAAATAGATCAACAGTCATCCACAGACTTTTTCATCCCCATCCGTGGCACAAGCTCCGGCTTTTACGGATGGATATACCATTTGTTAACAATTTATTTGATGAGAGAGTTGTTCTGAAAAACCAATAAATGGAAACTT
>NW_007377893.1:9260-51121 GCF_000475195.1 Diaphorina citri | reverse complement strand
AGAAGAAGAAGAAAAATAAATCTTCTTCACCTTCTTCTTTGTATTTTTCTTCTTCTTCTTCAGCTTGTTACCAAGATGATTTTCTTTTCTGTAAAGGCGTAGGTATATTGGCAACAAACAGGTTTCTCTGGCAACTTTTTGGCGCCATCATACATTTAATGGAAAATTTCGACACGTGATTAATACCTATAGGTAATAAAAGTATACGTAGAGTATACGTATATATGGTTATTGATTGAGCTATTGGGTAAAATTATACTGGTAGTTCTTATTCATACTGCTCGAACAGGACTGAAAAGGTTCTACTATACATAATGTGCAAAAGTACTAAACAAAAATGGACGCGGCACACAAGGGATCAAGAAGAGACCGTCTTAACATATTAATAATATAACGTTCTAAGCTGCTAAGTTCTAATTAAGTTATAAATATTACATCTGAGTTATTAGTGTTGAGCTTGCATTACATTTTTTATCAGTGTTCAGGACAATAACTTCAGTTATTTCCGTGAATTCTACAAGTATGTTTCTCTTTATATGTACATCTCAGCAGTACTTACTTACAGTATCTACAGTAAGTAAGTATCTTTACAATGTTTACTGTGTTTAAATTTGTTTAGTCACTCGACCATTGGTGTCGGAGAGAATAGGGAAGGAAGCAGAATCCAAGTCCAATTTTACTAGCATAAAATGAAATAATAGTAGGCACAGATACAATGCAGTGACTTGGACAAAGTACGTTCAGTAACAGTAACACAGATCTTATTGAATAAGTGGTTTCCAAACTTTTGGAAATCCTCACCAAAAAAGGTTTCGAGAACTTTAGATCAGAAGAAAGGGCCCCTGTGAAGCGACCAAAGGTACTATTGACCCAAAATTATTAAATGTTTTCGTAAAGTCATAGGTACATAAGTGAACAATTTTATTATTAAAGTTCTTGTTGATTTCAATTTATTTAATTTTAATTTTATTCCATAGTTTGCAATAATACTAAATACCACGGATGTTCTGCATAGATCCAAAAGGGTTTAATGTAGGAAATGCATGTACTACGCTCCACGGCTGTTAAGCATCCAAGGGTTTTAATTCAGGACATTCTATCGGAAGTTCGGAACCTATCTTTAAACCCTATCTCTCACATAATATGTTTGTATTGAACACAGTTAAACGCATGACTAAATCTACACTTGTAAAGGCTAACATATCAACCAGCACCTGATTACTGCACCACGTAATGCAAGTAGAGTAAAGAACGATTTATTAAAAAATGAAAGGACTTTGAGCCGCCGGCAATTATTGTACCTAGGTATGGGATTATTGTACCTAGGTATAGAGTTATTGTACCTATAACAAGAGGTAGGTGCTCTCTAGTAGGAAGTGATCTGAATACTGAAACCTATAGGTAATGTTTTAGGTTTACTGAAATGTTCCAGCGTATGGACGGTCGCGATATAAGTATTAGGTACCTAGTAAAAGAATGGCCGTATATATGTAGACCAGAACTCACTGCATTAGGTGATGAGTACAAAGCTCTATACAGGATTAGAGAATAGAATAGAATCGGAACTGTGTGAAATAGATCTATATCTGATCTGATGTCTGCGGGAGTAGATAGATCTGTTTAGACTGCGCTGACTGCGGGAGTAAAGGGACTTTACAGTCTTATTCTGGCAGTAAAAGCAGGGTATATTTTATTCTATTCTATATCTATACAATGGGTTAACATATAAGGTCTTTTTACTTAAGTTGAAATTTCTTATTAGAAGTCAGATATTTTTTATAGTACTAAGTAATGTTAAAAAAAATCGAAGTTTGAAAAAAGGCAACGATTTGTCACAGGGCGAATAATTTTACGACATTGAACGCACCTGGTTTCCGATGGGATGTGTCACTAAAGTTGGGAAATTCGTGCATTAGTCATTTTAGTGGCTATATCCGGGTACACTTCGCGTTTCATGAGGTCACTAGGTCAGTAACAGTATTGAGGTGATAGCTGAAATCCTCGCAAAATTGGTGAGGTCGCAAAAAGTCAAGGATCTTTTTTATTTATTTTATTTTAATAATAATGGAAAAAAATAATGTTTTCATTTTCCTAAGTTGTTTATAGTTCCAAAACCGAAGAGAAAAGAAGGACAGGGTAGGAAGTGTAGGAACCAGCCGTTCTGGGGACGAACTTTTCTGATAAAGTTCGCCCCCTCACTCAAACTGGAGCTGCGACCTAGCGCTTAACGACACAGGCTCCAACCAAACTAGGCTGGCGACTGGCGAGGATGATTTTAGTAATATCTTTTTCTTTTTCTTCAATCCTATACCTGGTAACTGGTACAATCTGGTACATACCGATGCCTTTTCACAACTTGATCTATGAACCTGCATCAATCTTCCTCTTCCGCGCCTGCCATCTCTTCTTCCTTTAATGATAATAACCAAATACATACTAATTGTAACTGAAATTTTCCCGGGATGGAGGAAAAGCGGTTTTGTGGAAGAGCTCTTTCAGGAGAGTAAAAATAAATAAATGCAACTGAGCATATATGTAAAACAGGTATGATTTTGATGACTCAGTGTGTTTTTCATTGTTGGATGTGAAACCATTAGAAATAGGTATTAGGCAATCAATATTAATGATGAGATTGATGAGGCATTTATTTGTTGTAAAGCGCGGACGCTCGTAATTATCTGAAAATTGAGAAATTCAATTGATAACGGTAATAAACCATCAGTAAGTTGATTCATTGAGATAAGGCAAGAATGTCAATCTTGCTGACCGGCAATACCTATAACTTTCCTAGCTTCGTTAGCTTAGTTGGTATGCCTTGTAAGAGGTAATAAACCATCAGTAAGTTGATTCATTGAGATAAGGCAAGAATGTCAATCTTGCTGACCGGCAATACCTATAACTTTCCTAGCTTAGTTGGTCTGCCTTGTAAGCACTAGGCCGCGAGTTCGATTCCGGCCCGGGGCGGATTTTATCCTGATGGGATAATGTTCGTTATCAGGACGGCTGGCTTTCTCCTATCTTGCCTTCCTTCTCTCTTCGCTTTCGGGACGATAAGACCTTAGCAGTTATAGTTCCCTCTCTCAAACCTCTTTAAAGTACCTATAATAGTCTGTATAGTGAGGTGAGGTAATATGTGGACATCCTGCCACTTTTGTTGCAGAGTGAATGGTTCAGGTGGCGTTTATGAACAGGGCTAGGCTAGGCTTTCGAGCGCTAGTAGGCGTCCACAAAGGAGAACCGACCATCGACCCTTGCCTAGTACCGACCCAAGAGAAAATAATCAAACCATGCTCTTAAATAGAAGCGTCCTCAACGAAGCCTCCACCATAGTACTGACTACTGACCCTCGTAGAAAATCAAGAAATTAAGCTGAGTATCTTTTCTGTGATGGTCGAAGGTCTCTGCGAGGGTCAATGGTTCATGGTCGAGCATATCATACACTTCTCTCTTGCTCCTTTTCTTCCTTGTTCACTCTCTTCCCCTGCCCTTCTTTTAGCTTCTTCTCTCTCCCTCCCTCTCTTTCTTTACATTGCTACTACCTATTTAACTTTTTCCCATTGTCTCTTTGTACTTTTCTTAGAAAAATATTCTCCCATCTCCTCCTCCTTTCCCTCGTTCTTTTCCTACTCTTTCTCCTACTCCTCCTCCTTCTTCTTCTTCTTCTTCTTTTATACAGAGTATACAGAGTATTACCTACATACAGGAATAGTATACAGAGAAAAATTATTAAATACCTATTTAACAAAGAAACGAAAAAGTTCTTAACCCCCCAACAGTTGGCCAAGTTGGTAACAATAACAACCCACTTCCAAGATCCGAAGTATAGGAGAAAAAAGGAAACAACTTACGAAAGAAGAAGGAGGCAAGAATTCATATCATCATACCCATATACAAAGTACGGGGAGCGACTACTTTCATACCGGATGCCAAAATTATTGAACGAATATTGTCAAGATTTCATCGACGAGAAGAATACGAATGTCATAAAAATCAAGATAGAAAGTCAATTGTTACGAGAACAACAAGATTTATAAATTGTAAATTGTAAACTTATTCATATGTTATATAATATTATGAGAAAACAGTATAGGTAATTACAGTAAGTGGAAGTTTTTAGGGGTTGGGTGCTGGTCAATCCGTCACTATCCAGGTACACACCAGACTCAACGGTGCTTCACTCAATGTCTAAAGTACGTCCGAAGTAACCTGATGCCTCGGTGGTGTAATGCTCAAGATGCTCGCCTGGTAATCAGGAGAGCGGGGGTTCAATCCTAGCCGAGGCGAGTACAAAATATGTATAAACATGCACAATCGCGTATAATAGGTATCTCTAGTAGCGCGGTCAAACTTTTTTGACTTGGCGAGGCGGAGCGCTACCGCGCTCCTTAATTAGTAGAGATTCGTATAATCTTAACACATCTTTTGGGGCACTTTCCCCTACACCTAGTGTGGGCTTTTTTGTATTTTTGGAGTTGAGCTAAGCACAATAAAATTAATACTTTAATAATTATGAACAATTTGAACCACAATGGGCACTCAACTTTGCAGACATCGGGTACCATTAGGTAACTCCTAATGACTAGGAGAAGATAGAGGGCTCGTGTACCTCATTTTGCACTCGATTCATATTCATTAAGATCATTAGTTCGATTCCCTGGACCCCCTCGTGGAAAATTTCCTGGGTCAGATTTGTCTCGCCGGTCTCGACTGACAGGATGATCTGGAGATCCTCATTTCTCTCGACCAGGTAGTCCTTCTCGTCAAGAAGTTCTGAAACGAGACAAAAGTTAGAATCATGGTGGAATAATGTTACATATTCTTGAGAGACGCGACGCAACGGTTAGTACATCAGTTACTTGCTTTACAATCAATGCATTGCATCAATTAGACAATTAGGGTCTTACTTTATCATGGACAGTTGGACACACATCGCTATAAGTCCAGAAGACTTAAACAATAATAAAAATATTTCAGTGCTTAGTGCTTAACCGGCGTATCCACTGACTCATTGTTGAAAAGTATAAAACGGGAAACGAGGCACATCCACCAATTCATTATGGAGATGACAAATCTGGGATTGAACCCACACCCTCACCCAAAGGCCGACCCACAATTTGGGCATCTTACCTTGACGTATTTGACTAGTTGCTTGGGAGTTTTCGTCCACAGGGTGCTGAGTTCGATTCCCTGGACCCCCTCGTGGAAAATTTCCTGGGTCAGATTTGTCTCGCCGGTCTCGACTGACAGGATGATCTGGAGATCCTCGTTTCTCTCGACCAGGTAGTCCTTCTCGTCAAGAAGTTCTGAAACGAGACAAAATGACGAGACAAAAGTTAGAATCATGGTGGAATAATGTTACATATTCTTGAGAGTTTGCGACGCGACGCAACGGTTAGTACATCAGTAAGTTATTTGCTCTACAATCAATGCATTGCATCAATTAGACAATTAGGTACTTACTCTATCATGGACAGTTGGACACATATCGCTATAAGTCTAGAAGACTTAAACAATAATAAAAGTATTTCAGTGCTTACTGCTCAACCGGCGTATCCACGGACTCATTGTTGAAAAGTATAAAACGGGAAATGAGGCACATCTACCAATTCATTATTGAAGATGACAAATCTGGGATTGAACCCACACCCTCGGGGGAGTGTGTGTGTGTCTCAAAAAACTTTGACCCCGCTGTGAGTTGAACCCAGAACCTCCGGTGTGCACACTTTGTCTGACACCCATTCAACCAGCTAAGATAAATTTATATTTTCATTTAATCTCTTCTTCAGAAGTTAGTTTTAGTTTAGGAAGGGTACTTATTTATTTTATTTATTTATTATCATTAATATTATTTTTAAGTTCCTAAACCTTGTTATTTAACGAAGAAACGGAGGTAATTCAAATGAATAAGTTTGATTCAAATTTAATTTTTTATCCTAACCCTAAGGTGGGGGACCCCACTTTTTTTTTTTAAAAAAAAAAAAAAAAAAAAAAAAAAAAAAAAAAAAAAAAAAAAAAAGAGGAAAGAAAGTAATATATAAGAAAAAAACTTAAATAGGTATCACCTGTTTTAATTGTTATTTATGAGCTCCCCGAAAAAAAAAAATTGTGGAGTTTAGTACCGAGGTACACGATAGAATACAAACTGAAACACAAACTAGTCATGCAAGGTCTCAAGGGGTTAATCAAAGGCCCTGGCCATATTTCACAATTTTCTACTTCTCTTCCCCCAAACTGTTCTTCTTCTTCGTCTCCTCCTCCTCCACCTCCTTTTTCGTCTTCTTGTTCTCCTCCTTCATCTTTTCTTTCTTCTTCGCCTCCTCCTCCGCCTCCTTTTTCGTCTTATTGTTCTCCTCCTTCATCTTTTCTTTCTTCTTCGCCTCCTCCTCCGCCTCCTTTTTCGTCTCCACATAGCTAATCTTCCAATGATATCAAGGCGTTAATGCTCCATGAGAGATTTAAATCTGATTTTATCAAGAGTATTTATAACTATAGGGGAACACGGGCTAAAATGGCACCTCTCTAGTGCTTATGAGGTCCTCACTAAAAAAATAAAAGTCACACACAGTCACACTTACTAGCTCTTAAAAAGGGTGGGGTATCGTTTTGCCCCGAGTTCCCTTAGGTATTTATTTTAACTTATTTATTGGTATTGATATCTAGGCAAAGTACTTGGCATATTTAACAACATTTATTAAAATCAAGATGTTTATTAACTTTTTTCTTGCCTATCCCTGATTGTAATGTTCTAGACGTCTTTATCTTTCAATCATCGAACTAAGAAGATCAATGATATAAATAGATTAGAGACCTAGTCGACAGAATAAAATAAAGATTAAGCAATATTACGTAGGTACGTACTCGTAGTGTATAACTACATATATTATGGGTACCTAGAGATCAAAATTGCTAAAACGTAAAGTGCATACATAGATACTATCAATACATAACAGCAAAACAGCATACCTAACTTTCTTCGATTTATTTTATTCGCGTGGTAGGTGTCATGTGATAATAAAATTATCTTGGCAATTAATCTTTATCCAATAATCAACTGAGATCTAAGCCTAGGTACTTATTACCAGGTCTATTACCTACATGACTATCTGGAGATCTGAATACAGAAAACTCGGGCATTTAAGATAATCGAGTTTAAAACCTGGTGAACTTCGTAGGTATATTAGGTACGTATACCTACTCGTATAGGTTACCCTTGTACGAGTACTCTTGTGTGATAGTAGTTGAGAAAATTGAGTTTTTAATAATTTGTCGTTAACCCTATGTGGTACATGGGACCATGGGTAGACTGATTTTAACTTTTAACTGATATCTAATATATTTTTCAATAATTCAGGACTCAAGTTGACCAAATGTTTTCTTCGGTCAGGAGCTTGTTCAATGATGAAACAAAGATAACAGATAATAATGTACCTACATACTCTGCTATTATAATATCACATATTTCAGCGTGCCTTTGGAATTAACTCAAAAGACTTAAAGATCAACCAAAACATGAAAATTACAAATAGGTACGAAAAATTCCAAGTAGACAAATAGGTACTCTTTTTACACTGCCAACGGAGTACCTACTGAAAAGTCGCTTTGTGCCACCACTTTCAATCAAGTTTTCATATTCCATACATGCGATTGTCCGTATGCTGTGTGTCTGTCTGCACATAGAATGTCCTTCTTTCGTGTCTTTCTTTGAAAATGCGACCAAAGAGGCTAAAGATAAGGACAAAAGACCAAGGATGGCCACCACAATCCTGTTGCCAAGACACATGCTAAGGTTTTCTTCTAATGACACTGCACTACATTCTAACATGAAGCAGTTGACATGCACATTACCCCACATGAAGTTCTCATGACGTTTGATGAAGTATAGTGGCTTATTGACTTAGCCTTTTAGATTAGAACTGGATGATCATGGAGATTTAGTTTGGTACTGACCTTTGGCATTGTCGCGCGACGTCGCGTTGATCTAAAATCTAAATAGTCGTTTGGACAGAAATTTGGCTCAAAGGCCAATAAGGTGAAAGTTTGACTTAATTAAAGTCGTTAATGACCTCTAATCTCTTTAATTAATTATACAATCACGCAATGTTTTGTGTCCAACTTTATGTCATTCTCTAAGAAGTTTGTCAAGAAGTCATCTTGACGTCTTGGCTGTCTTAGCCTCGATCTATTTCTTGTCACATGAACGGTACTTACACGGTGCATGGGTTAAAATCCCAAACGATTTCATAACCCCGTCCAACATATTTAAGGTTAGGTGCTGGGGGATTTCTGTCAATGGTTTATGCCCGGTTGGCGCGACTCCAAAGTGTGTGGCAAATTAGAACACTACAGCTTAGGTCATCAAGTATGGGGTAAGTGCAGTGCTATGTGGGGCTATAAATTTTCTCATAGGGTGCCCTACCACGCTGGAGATTTAACACTTTGACTGCCCCGTCTCGTAACCAATACCTTCAGTGACAAGGTTTTTACGTCCATTTGGCGTTCCCTCCTCGCCTCCTCAGACTCCTCACCATGAGATTGCAAAAACGAACGGTCAAATTCGTCCCCCATCCGAATACAAACCATGGAAAACTTTGTTCAACTTCAGTGATCGATTGGGAACTGGCACCTTCAATGTACTTTTGCCGCTGGCAGTCCTATCTTTGCAATGTCCGATTTCATAACAAGGAAAATTATACCCATTTTAAAAAGGGCTCTAGAGATGACCCTGTTGCCAATATCTACCCATTATGCTATGTCTATCTTCTTCTACTGCAAGTTGCGAGCAAGTTCCTAGCTGTTTTTATACCGATAGGCATGTTCTTTGATGCCAGTAATTATTATTGACATAAAGCACATTTAGCTCCAGAACAGTCAATATTGACTGTAATTTATTGGAGACTGTTAGCTCTTTAGGTAACGAGTATTCCAGCATACCTTTGAGTATGATTTGTAATGGGGTTTGATGTGTCAAGATGATAGTATATATGAAAGGTGATAGACATAGGTCATATTATCATCACCATCATGGGCGACTAGTTAATAGTTATAGTTACGGTCCACTGATGGACAAAGGTCTCTTCCTCATTCTTCCACTAAGTTCTAACCGGCTAGGCAGTTTATAAATACAGTTACCACAGCCAAAATTTCTTGAATTAATCTTTTTACTTTCTATTTTTTACCTTCAAATACACCTACCAAATGGCTTTTTTTAGTTCCCCCATTCATTCCTGATGTGCAATTGAAAGGTACCGGCACCTTTTGACTTTCACCTCAATCTCCCAAATATACCTACCAAATGGACTATCCATAGGAGATATTATGTCATCAAACGCTATTGGATACATCAAAACTGTCAAAAGACCTCGTATAGCTACGTTACTTATTTACTTACTTACCTACTGCGCAGCATTCACAGACAGCAAGGGTCCTTAGCTTCATTCCACGTAGCTTACAAAACAAAAATACAGGTCTTCACCCTAAAGATAATTAATAACGCTGACAATATTGAGAACAAAATAACCAATGGATCTTGAATAAGATGAATCTATGGATCTTGAAGATTTTAAATATCTACCTATAAGAAATAGAATAAAATAACCAATAGATCTCGGAGATTTTAAATACCTAGGTAGAACTAACCAATAGATTATTGAAGACATTAAATACCTACATATAAGAAATAGAACTCAACAACATAACCAACAGATCTTGAAGATGATGCATCTAACTATATGTATGGATCTTGGAGATTTTAAATGCCTATCTCTTGGACTAAAAATAGCCCTTGGACGCTTGGACCTCACATAGATTCTTTTACCTAAGCTGAGACGTATGCAAGGTGTCAACTTGAGCACTTGAGTGAAATGGGTGCTGAGTTAAAAGGGGGACAAATATTGTTTGGAGTCTTTCCCCTATTATAAAATGGGATTTTTTAAGACGTTTATTAAAAAAAGAAGTTATACTCAGTTATGTTTATGTATAACAATAAAGACCTAGAGATCTCAGTGACCGTATTCATATCAAACGAAATGTTGTACACGATTCCCTGGTTACATAATTAAATACCAGAAAACGGGTAGGTGGGCACCTAAATAATAGACTTTATTAATATAACACCATTGGATGTGTGTTACATCAGTGGATTATTCACAATAAAAATACATATTGTAAGTCGGATTAGACATGAGTCATCCTGATAAATTTCAGCTTCTCCTCAAACTGAACCAAAACTAAACCGACTTGGTATTAATACAAGAGCCATGGATCCAATAGACAGGGTGATCAAGTTGCAAACCTTCTTTCGCCGCGCTACGATAAAGCTTTAGAAATAATAATTGACCAATTTTCAGATCTTCAAATTCTCTCCTAGCCATGACTGAAAATCAATGGAACAGTTGTGCTGACTTAGGTGAGGTTTTAAAGTCAAAGAGCTGCCAGCCTAGTTAGCTTAGTTGGTAGTGCGTCTGCCTTGTAAGCGCTAGGCCGCGGGTTCGATTCCCGCCCGGGGCGGATTTTATCCTGATGGGATAATGTTCGTTCTCGGAACGGCTGGCTTCCTGTCTTCCTTCTCTCTTCGAATTCGGGACGATAAGACCATAGCAGTTACAGTTCCCTCTGTCAAACCTCTTAAAAAAAATCTAAAGTGTTGAATTGTTGATTTAGTAGAATTCATACAAAGAACGGAGCTAATAAAGCCCTAATGAGACATAAGAAAGTGTCAAATACTTTGATTGCCTTCTAAGGGTCATGGGTTCGATTTCCGCCCGGGGCGAACTTTATCGGCTGGCATTCTCCTCTCTTTCTTCTCTCTGCCATTTCGGAACGATAAGACACCCGTCGTTATAGCTCCCACTGCACCTACATACTCTGCTATTATAATATCACATATTTCAGCGTGCCTTTGGGATTAACTCAAAAGACTTAAAGATCAACCAAAACATAGAAATTACAAATACGAAAAATTCCAAGTAGACAAATAGGTACTCTTTTTACACTGCCAACGGAGGACTGAAAAGTCGCTTTGTGCCACCACTTTCAATCAAGTTTTCATATTCCATACAAGCGATTATCCGTATGCTGTGTGTTTGTCTGGACGTAGAATGTCCTTCTTTTGTGTCTTTCTTTGAAAATGCGACCAAAGAGGCTAAAGATAAGGACAAAAGACCAAGGATGGCCACCACAATCCTGTTGCCAAGACACATGCTAAGGTTTTCTTCTAATGACACTGCACTACATTCTAACATGAAGCAGTTGACATGCACATTGCCCCACATGAAGTTCTCATGACGTTTGATGAAGTATAGTGGCTTATTGACTTAGCCTTTTAGATTAGAACTGGATGATCATGAAGATTTAGTTTGGTACTGACCTTTGGCATTGTCGCGCGACGTCGCGTTGATCTAAAATCTAAATAGTCGTTTGGACAGAAATTTGGCTCAAAGGCCAATAAGGTGAAAGTTTGACTTAATTAAAGTCGTTAATGACCTCTAATCTCTTTAATTAATTATACAATCACGCAATTTTTTGTGTCCAACTTTATGTCATTATTTAAGAAGTTTGTCAAGAGGTCATCTTGACAATTGTCTTGGCTGTCTTAGCCTCGATCTATTTCTTGTCACATGAACGGTACTTACACGGTGCATGGGTTAAAATCCCAAACGATTTCATAACCCAGTCCAAGATATTTAAGGTTAGGTGCTGGGGGATTTCTGTCCATGGTTTATGCCCGGTTGGCGCGACTCCAAAGTGTGTGGCAAATTAGAACACTACAGCTTAGGTCATCAAGTATGGGGTAAGTGCAGTGCTATGTGGGGCTATAAATTTTCTCATAGGGTGCCCTACCACGCTGGAGATTTAACACATTGACTGCCCCGTCTCGTAACATCACTAGACGAAATCCATTTCTAGTCTCGTAAATTTCCAGACGAGATGAGACAAGACAAGAAGACGAGAAATGTCTCTTCGTGCATCACTACTAGTCACTTTTATTTTATCACTTTTATGTTTAACATAATACCTACGAGACAGTCCCACTTAAATGGATTGTTTTACCTGTCAGATGGACATTTGAAAGTGGAGCCTCTGAGCAACCCTTTTCGATTTTTCACAAAAAAGTTAAGAAATAAATGTTTTAAAGCAAAGTGTTGAATTGTTGATTTAGTAGAATTCATACAAAGAACGGAGCTAATAAAGCCCTAATGAGACATAAGAAAGTGTCAAATACTTCGATTGCCTTCTAAGGGTCATGGGTTCGATTTCCGCCCGGGGCGAACTTTATCGGCTGGCATTCTTCTCTCTGCCATTTCGGAACGATAAGACACCCGTCGTTATGGTTCCCATGATTAAACATCTTTTTTAACCCAGTAAAAACCCTAGGAAAAGTTTACCCTGTAATTTCGTTATAATAGAAATGTAATCCGAAAGTTGGTTTAAATAACAATGCGCCGAATACATCAGGCGGATGACAAATGGTTTGAAATTTATTTAAATCTCAAAATGGAAGATTAAAAAAATACATTCGCATTTATTAAATTTCGCATACCCCATCATGATTTGCAACTTTGGATTGGAATGCCAAATAAGATAACAACCCATTAATAATAGACTACACGTATACAAACAGATCCCTACCTATGACTTGTGTTAGGACCTACTTATAGTTTAGTCAGGAATACTCAACATTTGAAGAAGTAAACCGTGAATGCAAATACCTGCAAAACCTACATTCAATTGTTTGCATTAAAATTGGATTATCTGGTTGTTAGCTTAACAGGAGTTCTAATGACTGAATAAATATTGGTGAAATCCAACATCAGTCTTTAATGAACTACTATACTGGTAATAATAATAATAGACTCTTGAGTGGAAGGCAACCACTAGGCGAGGTTAACGCCTTAGGCGTTCTCTACCACCTAACCCTTAGAGCTCCATTATTATGTGGTCAAATTCTCAAATAATTGAGGATAAAATTCCATACCTCGGCTGGGATCGAACCCACTCCCTCCTGTTTACCAGGCGAGCGTCTTGACCACTACGCCACCGAGGCAGCAATTGAAGGGCCTTTGTGAAAGAATGGAACAACCTAAGCCCTCCTTTTGAGGCAAAGGCTTTTTTTAATGTAGAACATTGTTAAGAATCAGCCCCAAAAATATTTTGTCGATATCTTGATTATTGATCAAAATGCACAAGTTTTCGTAAAATCCTACCAATTCCTACGTTTCAATTCCTTTACAATCATACCCATTTCTCAACAGAAGGTCACTAGAAACTGACCGAGAAAAACCTAATCCACCTATCACAAGACGCAATGAGTCAAATGAACTTTTATTAGCAATGACACATTGTAATAGTAATACCTACAAGAAATTACTACTGTTATGCTACCTGTGAAATTGTAATTTACATTATTCAAAGATGTCAAAACGCATTAATATTCAAAGTAGATTTACCAGTAGTCGCAATTACAACAACCTCGACGGGGGATAATAGTAAGAAATAATACTAATAATAGTATTCTAATAATAATGCACCTACATACTCTGCTATTATAATATCACATATTTCAGCGTGCCTTTGGGATTAACTCAAAAGACTTAAAGATCAACCAAAACATAAAAATTACAAAGACGAAAAATTCCAAGTAGACAAATAGGTACTCTTTTTACACTGCCAACGGAGGACTGAAATGTCGCTTTGTGCCACCACTTTCAATCAAGTTTTCATATTCCATACATGCGATTGTCCGTATGCTGTGTGTTTGTCTGGACATAGAATGTCCTTCTTTCGTGTCTTTCTTTGAAAATGCGACCAAAGAGGCTAAAGATAAGGACAAAAGACCAAGGATGGCCACCACAATCCTGTTGCCAAGACACATGCAAAGGTTTTCTTCTAATGACACTGCACTACATTCTAACATGAAGCAGTTGACGTGCACATTGCCCCACATGAAGTTCTCATGACGTTTGATGAAGTATAGTGGCTTATTGACTTAGCCTTTTAGATTAGAACTGGATGATCATGAAGATTTAGGTTGGTTCTCATGACTGACCTTTGGCATTGTCGCGCGACGTCGCGTTGATCTAAAATCTAAATAGACGTTTTACTAAAAATGCTGTAGATAAGCGTGACGTTTGGACAGAAATTTGGCTCAAAGGCCAATAAGGTGAAAGTATGACTTAATTAAAGTCGTTAATGACCTCTAATCTCTTTAATTAATTATACAATCACGCAATGTTTTGTGTCCAACTTTATGTCATTCTCTAAGAAGTTTGTCAAGAAGTCATCTTGACGTCTTGGCTGTCTTAGCCTCGATCTATTTCTTGTCACATGAACGGTACTTACACGGTGCATGGGTTAAAATCCCAAACGATTTCATAACCCCGTCCAACTTGTCACATGAACGGTACTTACACGGTGCACGCCGGGTTAAAATCCCAAACGATTTCATAACCCAGTCCAAGATATTTAAGGTTAGGTGCTGGGGGATTTCTGTCAATGGTTTATGCCCGGTTGGCGCAACTCCAAAGTGTGTGGCAAATTAGAACACTACAGCTTAGGTCATCAAGTATGGGGTAAGTGCAGTGTTATGTGGGGCTATAAATTTTCTCATAGGGTGCCCTACCACGCTGGAGATTTAACACTTTGACTGCCCCGTCTCGTAAACACCACTAGACGAAATCCATTTCTGGTCTCGTAAATTTCCAGACGAAATGAGACAAGACAAGAAGACGAGAAATGTCTCTTCACGCATCACTAGTAGTCACTTTTATTTTATCACTTTTATGTTTAAAATACGAGACAGTCCCACTTAAATGGATTGTTTGCTGTCAGATGGGCATTTGAAAGTGAATCCTCTGAGCAACCCTTTTCGATTTTTCACAAAAAAAGTTAAGAAAGAAATGTTTTAAAGCATCTAAAATTTATACATAGCTAAAATGAAAACTTTTGAGCGTGTAGATTTGTTACTAAAGACCTTCTGTTATACAGTGATGTTAAATCTCCATCAAACAAACAAACAAACAAACAAACAAACAAACAAACAAAAAAATGACAATAGCCCCAGTTGGTTTGTGCTTGGGCAGTTAGTGTGTTAATGGTTTGTGCGTGGGCTGATAGTGGAACATATTCCCATACAGTTGAGTTTGGTTAATAGCATATCTGGCGTGGTTTATGTGTCGATGATATCGTGTCATGCAATATCATTTGGGTCAGATTTTCAGAAGGTTGAGTTCGATCGTATAAGTATTAGGGTGTGAATTTCTCTGATTTGTAAATGTAACCTATTCAGATTTGCCGCTTTTGCGTGGTCGATTGGTCATATCACTCATACCAGTCATAATACATTATTTTGCTGATTTGGAAATATACTGATACTTGTATTTTATCTAATTAAAATTTTTTGAAAGAGGTTTGATAGAGGGAACTGCTGAGGTCTTATAGCTCCGAAAGCAGAGAGAGAAGAGGAAGACAGGATATAAGAGAAAGCCAGCTGTTCCGAGAACGAACCTTATCCGTTCTGGATAAAATCCGTCCCGGGGGTAAATCGAACCCGTGACTAGCGCTTACACGGCAGACGCTCTACCCACCAAGCTAACTAGGCTGGTATTTAAAATTTTAACTGCGGTGTGGAATTTTAAACAAAAATATCCTCTTTAGGAATTAAACCTCATGGTATCCAAAGTGCAGGCTATAAGGGTATAAACGGAGAACTGTTTTCAAAACATCAATCATACATGGTTTATTATAGGTCTACAAATAATGACATTATAATAACACAAATCATTATAATGTTTTCTCTATCTCTACATGATGACTAGCTAGACTTGTGAATTAGACCAAGTACCTATGTACAGTGTACACATTTCTAAATAAATAAACTAAAGTATGTATTTAAAGTATCTACTTGTGTATTTAAAGTACGTAATGTAATTTTAAAGGCCAAGTGTTATAATAACACAAATCATTATAATGTTTTCTCTATCTCTACATGATGACTAGCTAGACTTGTGAATTAGACCAAGTACCTATGTACATATTTCTAAATAAATAAACTGAAGTACTTACTAGGTAGGTATGTATTTAAAGTATCTACTTGTGTATTTAAAGTACGTAATGTAATTTTAAAGGCCAAGTCTGCGAACTTGTCCAATTTCTCTGATTTGTAAATGTAACCTATTCAGATTTGCCGCTTTTGCGTGGTCGATTGGTCATATCACTCATACCAGTCATAATACATTATTTTGCTGATTTGGAAATATACTGATACTTGTATTTTATCTAATTAAAATTTTTTGAAAGAGGTTTGATAGAGGGAACTGCTGAGGTCTTATAGCTCCGAAAGCAGAGAGAGAAGAGGAAGACAGGATATAAGAGAAAGCCAGCTGTTCCGAGAACGAACCTTATCCGTTCTGGATAAAATCCGTCCCGGGGGTAAATCGAACCCGTGACTAGCGCTTACACGGCAGACGCTCTACCCACCAAGCTAACTAGGCTGGTATTTAAAATTTTAACTGCGGTGTGGAATTTTAAACCAAAATATTCCTTTTAGGAATTAAACCTCATGGTATCCAAATTGCAGGCTATAAGGGTATAAACGGGGTTATTCTTACCCAAGAGATGCTGTTTTCAAAACATCAATCATACATGGTTTATTATAGGTCTACAAATAATGACATTATAATAACACAAATCATTATAATGTTTTCTCTATCTCTACATGATGACTAGCTAGACTTGTGAATTATATAGACCAAGTACCTATGTACATATTTCTAAATAAATAAACTGAAGTACTTACTAGGTAGGTATGTATTTAAAGTATCTACTTGTGTATTTAAAGTACGTAATGTAATTTTAAAGGCCAAGTCTGCGAACTTGTCCAATTCAACTAGGATAATGCCAATAGATAAATGTCACAAGAATCAACATTAAACAAGATAGATTATTTATTTGTCAATGTGACACATAGCTAATCTTCCAATGATATCAAGGCGTTAATGCTCCATGAGAGATTTAAATCTGATTTTATCAAGAGTATTTATAACTATAGAGGAACACGGGGTAAAATGACACCTCTCTAGTGCTTATGAGGTCCTCACTAAAAAAAAATAAAAGTCACACACAGTCACACTTACTAGCTCTTAAAAAGGGTGGGGTATCGTTTTGCCCCGAGGTACCGTTTTGCCCCGAGTTCCCTAGGTATTTATTATAACTTATTTATTGGTATTGATATCTAGGCAAAGTACTTGGCATATTTAACAACATTATTAAAATCTAGATGTTTATTCGCTCTTTTCTTGCTTATCCTTGATTTTAATGTTCTAGACGTCTTTATCTTTCAATCATCGAACTAAGAAGATCAATGATATAAATATATTAGAGACCTAGTCGACAGAATAAAATAAAGATTAAGTAATATTACGTACGTACTCGTACATATGTAACCTTTAATTGTAATTGCCAATGCTGCACATATGGGAGTACCTTTTAGGTACTCGTATAACTTCTTGTGATATTGTTTGAATGAGTAACTGGAGAAATTTTAGTTCAAATCCCAGAAGAAAATATGGAGCAAGACCATTTTTAAGACAGTTCAAACAAATTGATTCGTTTTTTTTTTCTTTATCTTTTGTCCTTCATCATCTTCTTCTACTCTTTCTTCTTCTTCTTCTTCTTCTTCTTCTTCTTCTTCTTCTTCTTCTTCTTCTTCTTCTTCTTCTTCAGAAACGGAAACAACCTATAACTTCCATAAATTGACATCTTTTTCCAGAGAAACAACTAACAAAATTCCTCCTTGACTGGGATATGAACCCGGGACTTTCCGTAGGTACCCACGGAAATGACGTCACTACAAGAATGTCTTGCATAAGTTCAATGTTCGCAAAATTCCAAGGCAAAATAAATCAAGATAAGACCAATATGATTCAAGATACAACTAATTTAAATCAAGATCCGAACCATAAATCTCGGCGGACAATATTCTAATCTTGAACGCTGAAAACTTGGTGACATTAGATAACAAATTGCCCACGCTTTTTGCGGATACAACTAATTTAAATCAAGATCCGAACCATAAATCTCGGCGGACAATATTCTAATCTTGAACGCTGAAAACTTGGTGACATTAGAACAAATTGCCCACGCTTTTTGCACTAATCTTAAGTGGGGGACCCCGGTTGTCTCTCTAATCTGATTTGGCGAAATGTCACTTGATCTCACAGCAAGCTACCTACCTATCTTCTTATCTATATGTATATGTATAACTACATATATTATGGGTACCTAGAGATCAAAATTGCTAAAACGTAAAGTGCATACATAGATACTATCAATACATAACAGCATACCTAACTTTCTTCGATTTATTTTATTCGCGTGGTAGGTGTCATGTGATAATTATCTTGGCAATTAATCTTTATCCACTAATCAACTGAGATCTAGGCCTAGGTACTTATTACCAGGTCTATTACCTATGAGAAGAACTAGGGAGTTCGCTGAAACTCTAGATCTCAACAGGGGTAGAGAAAAAATTGAACGATCTCTTCCTCTTGAGATATCTCATTCTAGAAAATAAAAGTTTCTTAGGGAGTTCGCTGAAACTCTAGATCTCAACAGGGGTAGAGAAAAAATTGAACGATCTCTTCCTCTTGAGATATCTCATCCTAGAAAATAAAATTTTCTTCTTCTTCTTTTTCTTATCCAGAGCTTCTGTTGTTACGTAATCAGTCCACTCAATGACAATCAATAAATGGATGATTCTAAAAAATAAAAACTATCAAATTGCCATAAAAAAAAAACTAGATTCTGGAAATGGAAGTAAGTCTTGGTAGGTATCTCTACAGTGTGTGTCCCAGGTCAAAGTTCGGAAATAGTGGATGTGCCTTGTCTTCAATGTTAAATAATAGTGAATTGGTGGAGGTGCCTTTTTATCATAACAAGGAATCGGTCTCTGAGAGGACCTCTCATTGGTGTAAAAGAAAAAGGAATGATGGAGTATAAGATAAGTTCGGAAATAGTGGATGTGCCTTGTCTTCAATGTTAAATAATAGTGAATTGGTGGAGGTGCCTTTTTATCATAACAAGGAATCGGTTTCTGAGAGGACCCCTCATTGGTGTAAAAGAAAAAGGAATGGTGGAGTATAAGATGGGGAAACGGGAAACAACAATTTACTATGAACACATCTAGTATCAAAATGGCCAGTGATAGGGGTGTGGACATCTTCTCAGATTCAGTCCTCAACATTATTAGATTGGTGGAATCTCATATTTTGCCTTTTCATTAGATAGAATGTCTAGATGGACATACACATGTATGCTCGTAATTCGACTAGTATGCATAATCTGTATTACGTTTAGTCAGAGGTTAAGTGATGAAAATTGCCCCAGGCGTTAACCTCGTAAAGTCACCAAGTGGTACGTAGATGGACATACACATGTATGCTCGTAATTCGACTAGTATGCATAATCTGTATTACGTTTAGTCAGAGGTTAAGTGATGGAAATTGCCCCAGGCGTTAACCTCGTAAAGTCACCAAGTGGTACGTGCGAAGGACATGTTACATATTTATATCATTTACATTAGTTATAGTTTGGCCTGTTAAGAGTGTTAAGCTAACAGCCAGTTAAGTACGTTCGAAGGACATGTTACATATTTATATCATTTACATTAGTTATAGTTTGGCCTGTTAAGAGTGTTAAGCTAACAGCCAGTTAAGTACGTTTTGATTTGTGCAGGCTTAACAGGGTTGTTAAGTTAACATGCTGAAAGGAAGGTTGGTGAAACCCACCATATATTGTCTCCTTTAAGATTGAAATTTAGGACCAAAAATGGGTCCCTGCTGAAAAAGATGGTCTTGAAAAAGCTACGAGTTTGAGTGGGAGTAAAATTGCAAAATAAGGGTGTGAGTGAGGGTAAATAAGGCTAAAATTGCAGCAAAACCCTGAAATACGCACTGCATACGCTTCGCTTTTAAAGTTATATTGTCTCCTTTAAGATTGAAATTTAGGACCAAAAATGGGTCCCTGCTGAAAAAGATGGTCTTGAAAAAGCTACGAGTTTGAGTGAGAGTAAAATTGCAAAATAAGGGTGTGAGTGAGGGTAAATAAGGGTAAAATCGCGGCAAAACCCTAAAATACGCACTGCATATACTTCGCTTTTAAAGTACAACACTCTCCTTTGCAGGACCGAGTCTGGGACTTTCTTACATAACTGCTCTGATCTTGAACTAAATATAAATCAGTAGAAATAGTGCCAGAGCAAAGGCGGGAGAGTATCACATTCCTGCGTTTTGAAGTGTGAATTTATTGAAAACCATAAAATATTCAACGACAAATAATGAGATAGCGATGGTCAACAAAGCAACAATAAAAATCAGCAATAATAACAATTTCTAACCATTTACAATGTAAATTGTAACCAAAGAATAGGTAGGTATCGATTTCAAAGAATCAAAGAAATAAGCACAAAGAGATATTAGATACATATTACTTATTTCAATTTTCAATTCTGTAAAAGAAGAAGAAGAAAAAGAAAAAGAAGAAGAGGAGGAGTAGGAAAAAAATCCTTTCAACTGATCTAAGAAGAAACAAAAGGATTTTTATTTACATTAAAAAAAAAGAAAATCTTATTTATTTGAAAATAGCACAATGTCAGGCATTCCTGCCCCCTATCCGTACATAATAAAATTCATTGTAATATAGGCTGCACAGTGCACATAATATGTAGGTAGGTACCTATGTAAACAAAAACTTGATACATTTGCGGTTTGAACTGGCTGGAATCAGATTATGTTCAGATTAATTGTGACTGGGCAGAGCTATTGTAGTCAGATACAGTGGTGCGTCATAAGATTTGCAAAAGGGGAAGCTACATATAAACCCAGATACAGTATACCGATCTGCTGGTGGTCTTATAATCAAGGATGAATAATCAATAATAATCACTCATTATTTTTGGTATGTAGGTATAAGGGATGAGAAGAAAAACCATAGAGAGGAAGGATTTTTCTTTCCCCTCAAGAGGTTTTGATAGAGGGAACTGTAACTGCTAGGGTCTTATCGTTCCAAGAACGAATCTTATGCCTTCAGGATAAAATTCGAGCCCGTAGCCTAGCGCTTACAGAGAGGAAAGAAACCGGTACTTCCCTAATTTCCCTGAAGAACGCGCCACTGGCAGATAGCAAGTCTGGAGATAAAAAGATAAACTGAAGATATTCTTAGCTAAAGATATAGCGTATCACTTCCCCATAGGATTTATGTAAGGCTGGGGGTTTGCTGAGGAATTTTGCAATAGATTTGCATCTGAAATATTTGCCCTGTTCGCGCCCATTGGATGACAGAAATCAGATAAATAAATAAAGATCTGAATGGATATCAGTGATATCACAAACATTTGATGACTCTTCCTCTTGGAGTCATGTAAATTTTGTTAGAGTCAGGGCTCAGGATATGGTAATCTTGTATTGTCCTTCTGTGCCACAATTTTTGCCCGACATCCCCGCCAGACTCCGAAAATTTGGAGCATCCTACTTTAAATATAAACTTACCTGTTGACGTAACGATGGCTAGAAGAAACACGAGGCAGAACCTCCATTCACCCTGGAAACAGAGAAGTAAAACAGAAGACATTAGTGGAAATTCAGCATCACGTGTTATAAAAAATGAACAAAAATCACCTACAAATTGCAAGTTTTTCCTTCAAGTTCCATGTCCATTTCGAACTTGATGATTAACAAACAGTAGCAATAATAAACAGCAACCTAGGAACTTTCTGTAACTTATAGGAATGATATCTGCAAGGATTCCTATCCAAGTATAAATGGATACTTCGAAAGATAGGTAAGTAATTAGGACAAGTATACATAAATCCTTTACGTTTTTCTTTTCAATGAATGGATCATAGCATTCAGTGTCCTTGAGACAGATTCAATAGTAAGTTTCTACAATAGATACATACTTACTATTAAGTATCTACAATAAATAGGTACAAACGTACTATGTATGTACTTATTATATTATGTAGAGATGAAAGATGTACGTATTACAATTTACAACACATAGGTAATGTAAAAATGTATTAACCATAACTAACTAGGTACATAGGAAGAGTGAGTAATGTGAGTATAATAATAGGTATTGTTGTTGTGGGTGCATTCAGGTAGTAAGTACCTGCGAAGATGCCTATTTGGAGTCAAGTACAAAGAAAATTGAAAAAAACAGTCTATGTATTATTAGGATATTAGCTAGCCATCATCAATCCTACACCATTTTTCATTCATCCAGAAGTTCATGTGGATTTTCCATTAAGTTGCTCTGAAAATGTACTGATGATTAGGGGTAGAATAAAATAAATTATTCCTTGTTTATCCTTTCTGAATTTCTGAACAAGACTGAGTCCTCTTACTCCAGCCCCTAAAAGTCCCCTTACTCCAGCAGCCTAAACAAGGTCTCGTCTATATTTGGTGGGATAAATAATATAATATGTATGTGTATGATCTAATGATTATGAATTTTTGGGTCAAATTATGGCAAACCAAACTGAAAGATAGGTAAGTATACATAAATCCTTTACCCTTTACGTTTTTCTTTTCAATGAATGGATCATAGCATTCAGTGTCCTTGAGACTGTTTCAATAGTAAGTTTCTACAATAGTTAGATACTTACTTACTATTAAGTATCTACAATAAATAGGTACAAACGTACTATGTATGTAGGTACTTATTATATGTAGAGATGAAAGATGTATGTATTACAATTTACAACACATAGGTAATGTAAAAATGTATTAACCACATAACTAACTACATAAGAAGAGTGAGTAGTGTGAGTAAAATAATAGGTATTGTTGTTGTGGGTGCATTCAAGTAGTAAGTACCTGCGAAGATGCCTATTTAGAGTCAAGTACAAAGAAAATTGAAAAAATAGTCTATGTATTATTATTAGGATATTAGCTGGATAGCTGGTCATCAGTACAGGAAATGATCAATCCTACACCATTTTTCAATCATCCAGAAGTTCATGTAGATTTTCCATCAAGTTGCTCTGAAAATGTATTGATGATTAGGGGTAGAATAAATTATTCCTTGTTTATCCTTTCTGAATTTCTGAACAAGACTGAGTCCCCTTACTCCAGCCCCTAAAAGTCCCCTTACTCCAGCAGCCTAAACAAGGTCTTGTCTATATTTGGTGGGATAAATAATATAATATGTATGTATGTGTATGATCTAATGATTATTAATTTTTGGGTCAAATTATGGCAAACCAAACCAGAGTTTCTAATTTAGTTTTTAGCCAGCCTAGTTAGCTTGGTTGGTAGTGCGTTTACCTTGTAAGCGATTCCCAACCGGGGTGGATTTGATTCTGAACGGATAATGTTCGTTCTCGGAACGGCTGGCTTTCTTCTATCCTGTCTTCCTTCTCTCTTCGATTTCTGAACGACAAGACCTTAGCAGTTACAGTTCCCTCTGTCAAACTTCTTGAAAAAATAAATATTTTTTTATCAGTCAGTTTTAAGAACTTTAATTATAGGATGGTAGGACGGACGCTGTAATATTTCATAATTCTGAATCTACAGGGTGAATCTATACCATCTGTACCTTGGTATAGGTTTAGAAAAAATAGACCTCAATTATTTTGATGCATTCATTCATTCATTGAAAAAAAAAACCATTATTTTAAGGAGATTACACATTTCAAGTCAATTTTGTCCCTATTTGGGTAAAGGCCTCTTTGACACACGTACTTGCTCTCCAGTTTTGTCCAAAATCCAGTGAAAGGAATTTAAGTGACAAGCACTTGTCACTTAAATTTTGTAAATCTTTTTGGATTTAAGTGACAAAAATGTCGTCACTTAAATCCATCTAGAAAAACTTTAACCATCCTAAATAGAGCTACTTGCTCTCCAGTTTTGTCCAAAATTCAGTGAAAGGAATTTAAGTGACAAGGACTTGTCACTTAAATTTTGTAAATCTTTTTGGATTTAAGTTACAAAAATGTCGTCACTTAAATCCATCTAGAAAAACTTTAACCATCCTAAATAGAGCTTGACATCAGTAAAACCCGATGAAAATATTTCCTAGCCTAAATTTATCTCATAATCACAGGATATTATCAGTACTGGGATCACAATAGATATCCGAGCTAAATATAGACGTCAGAAAGGGTTCGGCTAGTCTATAAAGTCTTTATTTAGATCTTAGATCGTTCTTATGAGTCACCTTACCAAGTTCTAAAGCCGTGGGCAGCACAGTCTTCTTTCTAACTGAGAAAATTTACGAGGAACGAATAAGTCATTACAGTTTTTATGTGAGAGCCAACCAGTCAAACCCTTTACCTTTCAAAGTCATGTCAAAGTCTTCTTCCAAACCAGGAAAAGGTGTAAGTGCGTTAGTAAAGCCGGTGATAATGTAAAAGGTGAGAAAAACAGGTGTAGTAATTGCAGGATTCAGAGATAAATAACTTTTCAAGCGATGCCAATTTTCTTCGGTGTCATCAAGAGAGACCTTCGCTGACCGCTTGTTGCAAGGAAGCTTGGAATGATTTGAAGGACAAAGAATTAAGGATGTTGTAGGGGACAGTGTTCCAAAGATCTAGTCCAAAGGAATCTAGTCAGCTAGTCCAAAGGAATCTAGTTCCAAAGGAATCTAGTCAGCTCTCTTATTGGCGCCCAAGAAAAGGAAGAAGATAAAATCGAACCATTTACCTTGGATAGAAGATGCGACTTCATAGAGCCTACCTAATTTGGCATATATTGAGGATCGTGCCAGATAAGTCAGATTATAATATTGAAGATTATAATGGCAGGTTGTTCCAAGAACCCTGTCGTTGACTATGATGGAATTCTATTGAGGATCGTGCCAGATAAGTCAGATTATAATATTGAAGATTATAATGGCAGGTTGTTCCAAGAACACTGTCGTTGACTATGATGGAATTTTTCCCTTCGATGCCAAAGAGGACGTGGTGCCAAAACCAGAAGGTATTTGGACTTGGAGAAAAATCCAAGAAAAGTCCCCCCAGTGAGTGACAAGTTCAATAAATAATATTAAATAATATTTTATATCTGTCACATGCCAGATTTCCAGTAATTTGGTTTTTAAAGTTCAAACGTGTTTTGGCATTAAAAACTGACCATCGAAATTTTGACCCGATTACATTACTTTCCTTCCTATAGGATAAGGAAAGTAAAAAGGGTGGGGTATCGTTTTGCCCCGAGTTGCCCTAGGTATTTATTATAACTTATTTATTGGTATTGATATCTAGGCAAAAGTACTTGGAATATTTAACAACATTATTAAAAACTTGGGTTCATTAAGCCTTATTGGTTAGGTTAGGATTATGCCTCATGAGAAGAACTAGGGAGTTCGCTGAAACTCTAGATCTCAACACGGGTAGAGAAAAAATTGAAGGGTCTCTTGAGATATCTCATTCTAGAAAATAAAAGTTTCTTCTTCTTTTTCTTATTCAGAGCTTCTGTTGTTACGTAATCAGTCCACTTAATGACAATCAATAAATGGATGATTCTAAAAAATAAAAACTATCAAATTGCCATAAAAAAACTAGATTCTGGAAATGGAAGTAAGTCTTGGTAGGTAGGTATCTCTACAGTGTGTGTCCCAGGTCAAAGTTCGGAAATAGTGGATGTGCCTTGTCTTCAAGGTGCCTTTTTATCATAACAAGGAATCGGTCTCTGAGAGGACCCCTCATTGGTGTAAAAGAAAAAGGAATGGTGGAGTAGGTATAAGATAGGGAAACAACCTTTTTCTTATTCAGAGCTTCTGTTGTTACGTAATCAGTCCACTTAATGACAATCAATAAATGGATGATTCTAAAAAATAAAAACTATTAAATTGCCATAAAAAAAACTAGATTCTGGAAATGGAAGTAAGTCTTGGTAGGTATCTCTACAGTGTGTGTCCCAAGTCAAAGTTCGGAAATAGGGGATGTGCCTTGTCTTCAATGTTAAATAGTAGTGAATTGGTGGAGGTGTCTTTTTATCATAACAAGGAATCGGTTTCTGAGAGGACCCCTCATTGGTGTAAAAGAGAAAGGAATGGTGGAGTATAAGATAGGGAAACAACAATTTACTATGAACACATCTAGTATCAAAATGGCCAGTGATAGGGGCGTGGACATCTTCTCAGATTCAGTCCTCAACATTATTAGATTGGTGGAATCTCATATTTTGCCTTTTCATCAGAGTCCCCATCCAAACTAGGTAATTTATAGGTATGTTATTTTATTGTATTTTAATTTTTTTTCCTTTTTATTTTGATTGATGTTCCTGTACTAATTTCTTGCAATTTTGCTTTTATATTTTCTTGTATTTTTTATTGTACAATGGGACTAACCCGTCAAATAAACTTAAAAAAAAAAAAAATCCTAAGTATCCTTTGTAGTATGATGACAATTTTCTGGTGTGATAGGAAGATGACAATATGAAGTATTGAAGTAAGTACGAATATTTCTCTTTCTTTGATGAAAGAAAACTTACATGATGCCATGTTGCTGCCAAATTATGTAATTACCAAGGTACTAAGTATGCATTTCCCCATAGTTCATAACTTTATAAACCAGAGCCAACCTATGTAGGAGGTGGGAAACTCAAGTTCCTTACTAGGAGTTGAAGAGCAGAAGATGAGTTGTCCTTGTTCTAACAAGAATATTGCACTGGTACCGCTTAACTTGCGAATCTCCTTATATAATGTACTTAGTTATACTTGAACGACGATGAAGTAGTTATACTTTATACAGGGTTATTCGTGCTAGAACCTTTTGAAAAAGGACGTAACTTTGTGTGTAAAAGTAAAACCCTACGGCACGAACGACATGTTGTAACACATAGTTAAAGCACCCAAAAGGAAAAAAAAAAAGTAAAACCCTTTTTAAAAAGGATTTGAGTGTCCGTCAAATGAGAGTAGAGAATTTGTTTGAGGTTTGACGAACTATACTATAATTACTATACATATGTGTAACTGCCAATATCTTCAGTGACGGGGTTTTTACGTCCATTTGGCGATGCCTCCTCGCCTCCTCAGACTCCTCACCATGAGATTGCAAAAACGAACAGTCAAATTCGTCGCCCATCCGAATACAAACCATGGAAAACTTTGTTCAACTTCAGTGATCGATTGGGAACTGGCACCTTCAATGTACTTTTGCCGCTGGCAGTCCTATCTTTGCAATGTCCAATTTCATAACAAGGAAAATCATACCCATTTTAAAAAGGGCTCTAGAGATGACCCTGTTGCCAATATCTACCAGGATTTGTTTGAGGTTTGACGAACTATACTATACATATGTGTAGCTGCCAATATCTTCAGTGACGGGGTTTTTACGTCCATTTGGCGTTGCCTCCTCAGACTCCTCACCATAAGATTGCAAAAACGAACAGTCAAATTCGTCCCCCATCCGAATACAAACCATGGAAAACTTTGTTCAAATTCAGTGATCAATGGGGAACTGGCACCTTCAATGTACTTTTGCCGCTGGCAGTCCTATCTTTGCAATGTCCAATTTCATAACAAGGAAAATTATACCCATTTTAAAAAGGGCTCTAGAGATGACCCTGTTGCCAATATCTACCCATAGACCTTTTACATTATGCTATGTCTATCTTCTTCTACTGCAAGTTGCGAGCAAGTTCCTAGCTGTTTTTATACCGATAGGCATGTTCTTTGATGCCAGTAATTATTATTGACATAAAGCACATTTAGCTCCAGAACAGTCAATATTGACTGTAATTTATTGGCGACTGTTAGCTCTTTAGGTAACGAGTATTCCAGCATACCTTTGAGTATGATTTGTAATGGGGTTTGATGTGTCAAGATGATAGAATATATGAAAGGTGATAGACATAGGTCATATCATCATCACCATCATGGGCGACTAGTTAATAGTTATAGTTACGGTCCACTGATGGACAAAGGTCTCTTCCTCATTCTTTAACTAAATTCTATCCGGCTAGCCGCTTTATAAATACAGTTACCACAGCCAAAATTTCTTGAATTATTTTTTTTACTTTCTATATTTTACCTTCAAATACACCTACCAAATGGCTTTTTTTAGTTTCTCCATTCATTCCTGATGTGCAATTGAAAGGTACCGGCACCTTTTGACTTTCACCTCAATCTCCCAAATATACCTACCACTACCAAATGGACTATCCATAGGAGATATTATGTCATCAAACGCTATTGGATACATCAAAACTGTCAAAAGACCTCGTATAGCTACGTTACTTACTTACCTACTGCGCAGCATTCACAGACAGCGAGGGGTCCTTAGCTTCATTCTACGTAGCTTACCTACATATCTTCCTATCTATATGTAAAACTACATATATTATGGGTACCTAGAGATCAAAATTGCTAAAACGTAAAGTGCATACATACCTAGATACTATCAATACATAACAGCATACCTAACTTTCTTCGATTTATTTTATTCGCGTGGTAGGTGTCATGTGATAATAATTATTATCTTGGCAATTTATCTTTATCCACTAATCAGCTGAGATCTAAGCCTAGGTACTTATTACCAGGTCTATTACCTACATGACTATCTGGAGATCTGAATACAGAAAGCTCGGGCATTTAAGATAATCGAGTTTAAAACCTGGTGAACTTCGTAGGTATTAGGTACTTATACTCGTACCTATAGGTTACCCTTGTACGAGTACTCTTGTGTTGAGAAAATTGAGTTTTTAATAATTTGTCACCATCCAAACTAGGTAATTTATAGGTATGTTATTTTATTGTATTTTAATTTTTTTTCCTTTTTATTTTGATTGATGTTCCTGTACTAAATTCTTGCAATTTTGCTTTTATATTTTCTTGTATTTTTTGATTGTACAATGGGACTAACCCGTCGAAAAAAAATCCAAAGTATCCTTTGTAGTATGATGACAATTTTATGACTATCTGGAGATCTGAATACAGAAAGCTCGGGCATTTAAGATAATCGAGTTTAAAACCTGGTGAACTTCGTAGGTATTAGGTACGTATACCTACTCGTATAGACTACCCTTGTACGAGTACTCTTGTGTGATAGTAGTTGAGAAAATTGAGTTTTTAATAATTTGTAATTTGTCGTTAACCCTATGTGGTACATGGGTCCATGGGTAGATTGATTTTAACTTTTAACTGATATCTAATATATTTTTCAATAATTCAGGACTCAAGTTGACTGTGATAGGAAGATGACAATATGAAGTATTGAAGTAAGTACGAATATTTCTCTTTCTTTGATGAAAGAAAACTTACATGATGCCATGTCGCTGCCAAATTATGTATAATTACCAAGGTACTAAGTATGCATTTCCCCATAGTTCATAACTTTATAAACCAGCTAATCTATGTAGGAGGTGGGAAAATGAACTTTTGGCACTGTCAGTAGGAAAAACTCGGGTGATGAGTAAACTGGAGGAATAAGTATAGATAAATAATAAATTATTTAATATTATGTAAAATTGTAAAAGTACTTGAAACTCAATGTATTCAGTTCAGCGGCCAAGAGAGTCATTCCAAGGGTAATGATTGAAGAATTTTATCCTCTGATGACTTATCTGGTATCTAAAATACAAATTTATTAGGATTGTCAGTAGGTATTTATTGTGAATTGAAACAACTAGGTATAGGAAATAGATAAAAAGATGATTTCTCGATTAGCCATAAATAAATAAAATAATAAACTAACCGAAGAAGATGGACGCATAAAAACTTCAATGGGTCATGTCAAATTAACATGAATATTTCAAAAATCAAGATCTCATCATCTCACAATTTATAGCACTCCCTGTACAAAAATCACAAGATTGGAATGCATATTAATTTCGTGTAGAATCAACTTGTTGCCCAGGCAGAAGGGTTTTGCTAGAAATACTAATGTGACCAGAGCTCATCATAGGTGACCTATAATAATAATAATAAAACGTCTCCTTGTGAAATATTATTAATTTATTTAATATTATACCCTTGTGGCTCGCAGCGGGCCGCCAGTTTGACATGCCTGATCTATACCATCTGTACCTTGGTAGGTTTAGAAAAAAATAGACCTCAATTTGATGCATTCATTCATTCATTTTAAAAAAAAAAACTATTATTTTAAGAAGATTACACATTTCAAGTCAATTTTGTCTCTATTTGGGTAAAGGCCTCTTTGACACACGTACTTGCTCTCCAGTTTTGTCCAAAATTCAGTGAAAGGAATTTAAGTGACAAGGACTTGTCACTTAAATTTTGTAAATCTTCTTAGATTTAAGGTACAAAAATGTCGTCACTTAAATCCATCCAGAAAAACTTTAACCATCCTAAATAGAGCTTGACATTAGTAAAACCCGATGAAAATATTTCCTAGTCTAAATTTATCTCGTAATCACAGGATATTATCAGTACTGGGATCATAATAGATATCCGAGCTAAATATAGACGCCAGAAAGGGTTCGGCTAGTCTATAAAGTCTTTATTTAGATCTTAGATCGTTCTTATGAGTCACCTTACCAAGTTCTAAAGCCGTGGGCAGCAAAGTCTTCTTTCTAGCTGAGAAAATTTACGAGGTACGAGTACGTCATTACAGTTTTTATGTGATAGTTAACCAGTCAACCATTTACATTTCAAAGTCATGTCAAAGTCTTCTTCCAAACCAGGAAAAGGTGTAAGTGCGTTAGTAAAGCCGGTGATAATGTAAAAGGTTAGGAAAACAGGTGTAGTAATAGCAGGGTTCAGAGATAAATAACTTTTCAAGCGATGCCAATTTTCTTCGGTGTCATCAACAGAGAAATCTAGTCAGCTCTCTTATTGGCGCCCAAGAAAAGGAAGAAGATAAAATCGAACCATTTACCTTACGCCTCTTGCACGACCATATTTAATCCATGGTCTCTGCTCCTCACCCAAATAACCTCCGATGGTGAGTATATCAAATTAATGATTAGAGCTAAACGTAATAATTATTAAGCTCGAATTTGTTTTGACAGTTAAAAATTTAAATCATAATTAAATTATTATGTTTCCATGTAGGTAAGTTGTTGCCCTTCAAATTTTAGAAAACGCCCCCAAACGAAATTTTCATAGAATCAAAAGATGACGTAAATATGTTATGAATATAGGTACATAGCTTGTTGCTATTGCTATAATATCTACCGTAGCTTCTCAATAATCTCAATTACTTACTCATACATTATATTGCAACATGTCTGATTTTCTAGGTAACCTGGTGTGGTGAAATTACTTTTTATTGGACCAATAAAAAATACCTAATTTTAATAATCTTGGTAGGTACGCAAAATTGCACCATTAACCTTACACCCTAAGGAATTAAAATGTAAACCTGTTTTAACATAATATAGTGGCCTTCCAAAAGCTATGTTGGAAAAGTAGGTAGGTACTTATATCAAATCAAAATCATTTCATACCCATGTGAAAAAGAATTCACGCATCAAATCTAATCTAATTAAATCTAAAATTCAACTATTGAGGATCGTGCCAGATAAGTCAGATTATAATATTGAAGATTATAATGGCAGGTTGTTCCAAGAACACTGTCGTTGACTATGATGTCTATGATGGAATTTTTCCCTTCGATGCCAAAGAGGACGTGGTGCCAAAACCAGAAGGTATTTGGACTTGGAGAAAAATCCAAGAAAAGTCCCCCCAGTGAGTGACAAGTTCAATAAATCAATAAATAATATTTTATATCTGTCTCATGCCAGATTTCCAGTAATTTGGTTTTTAAAGTTCATAGGAGGTACCTTAAGGTAACTTGAAGGTAGTACTAGTACCTATCCACATGTCAAATAAAAGCTTTATTATACACAGATAGATAATATAAATATGTAGGCATATAAGATAACTTCTAAGATTTGTAATTTGTATTCTCTAGTATTTCATAGGAGGTACCTTAAGGTAACTTGAAGGTAGTACTAGTACCTATCCACATGTCAAATAAAAGCTTTATTATACACAGATAGATAGTATAAATATGTAGGCATACAATATAACTTCTAAGATTTGTAATTTGTATTCTCTAGCACTTCTAGTAGGATAATGACTAAAACGTGGTTCTGAAATAAAATATATCTATCAAGTTCAACACACAGAACTTGTGTGCAGTTAATGTGTTAAATTTGGCATCTGGAGGTGCAAAATTGATTACTCCGTTGACATTTAATAATTTGTTCTGACAGTTGCCCAGGTTCAATGCTAATTGCCATTTGGCCACAAAGAGATAACCCAATAAATTAATGTTCAAGATTGGGAAAATAGAGGGAGGTTGCCGAAGGTGAACTTCAGATAATTTTATACATTTGTCTGTAAAAGCATTTTACAATCAGGGCCCTTTACAGCCTAACTGGTTGCTAGGTTTCTAGTATCGGGCCCGTTTGAGGACCCCGGGTTTGGAACAGACGCTAGACGGGACTGGATGAAACCCCATATGTTCCTGTAACACTGTTTACAATACAGGGATCTTCTTCTAAGCTGATGATGATAATAATAATTATCTTCAAAAATGCTTGGAACATTTTGAGCCTTTAATCGTTTTATTCCCGGAAACTTTCATTTGTCTTAATTTTATTAGATAGGACCAATTTTCTACTAGGTACCCACAGCGGGCAGCTCTCCCCTAACACATTCAACTAACTTTGTATTTTTTTTCTTGGTTTTAATTCGCTAAAACCTCAAGTTTATCTACACAATTCACTGGTAAACAGGTGTGTGTACTTGCTTGAGAAGATATTAATGAAATTCATCTTCAAGATATTTTTTTATTCTTCTTCTTTTTTTTCGTCAAAGAAGTTGACAGAACGATGGGTAGCTTTATTAAGTAGGTAGAGATACCTTCTTGACTTCTTATAAAACTTGTTAAAACTAAGCAAAAAAAGCTTTTTCTTAGATAATAAATTTTCTTCTTAGCTTTTTTTATATTAAAATTCAAAAAGGTTGATTTTGACAGAGTGTGACCTCCCAGTTTGAACGGTAGATAAACCTCTTTAACGAGATGAGTTTTTGTTGCAAGATAATGGGAGATAATAATTAATTCATTTTAATTAAAACTTTTATTTTAATTTTTTAGTGAATTAAGAACTATAAATTCACAAAAAAAGTTAGGTATTATCCGCATTGGATCGCTTTAAGCTTTGAAGAAATATTGTTTTAACATCCTCCTTTGCACTTTATCTTTGCAATCTTTACATACCTAATAATTATTCGGTAGGTAGTTGTAGGTGTCTAGGTTAGGTACGTATTTCGTACATTTTTTCTCACGATAATATCTATATACCTAGGTACCTGATACCTATACTTATCTGGTAATGTAGATATTTAAGATCAAAACCATGACATCATCCTCTTATTTTTTTTTCTACTTCTGCTTTGAAATCTGACAAAATGCTAATTTGAAGTTTTTATTGATATTTTTAACATTTTTTTCTTGTTTTGCCTAGCCTTGAACTTCAAGATTTTCTGTTTTTTACTCAAGTTCAATTCGCTGTTATCGGACACTCGGAAATTTATTGCTCCTTTTTTTATGATCCTATTAGGTACTTGTTTGAGTACCTATACTATACCCAATAGGTATAGACGTATACGTTATACCTACCTATCCATACAGAATCTAGAAATTTCACACGTCTTCTTCTTCTTCTTCTTCTTCTTCTTCCTTCTTCTTCTTCTTCTTCTTCCTTCTTCTTCTTCTTCTTTTCTCACTCTTAAGTGTGAGGCAAGGACAGTGGGTTTCTCGTTTCACTGATATGAAATTTTCCATTACCTTAGGTTGGCGTTTTCCCTGAAATTTCTCTAAGGTCGATTTTTTTCCCCCCAAGTAGAGGAATTTTTGCCATACTTAAATGCTTGTCACAGATAATGTCCTTTCGAGCTTAAAATGTCGCTTAATACACCTAATTTCGTGACTTGAGTTGGACTGGAACTACCAGACTCCAGATTCAAAGCCCACCGTGCTAAGTACTACACCACCAAGGCACTGAGGATAAAGAAAGTGAAAATGAAAAGGAGTTAAGAAGCTGAACTTCAGAAACCTACTGTATCCCTACTATAGCAGAACTTCAGACACACATTGTGCCCCTACTGTTTTAAACCATTAAACTGGTACAGCAGCCTCCGTAGTGTCTGCGGGCCAAGTGGTCATTACACTGATCCTGTATGTGGGAGGTCTCGGGTTCAATGCCTGTTTGCACGGTGGGTAAACGGTAAACCTCTTTAACGAGATGAGTTTTTGTTGCAAGATAATCGGAGATAATAATTAATTCATTTCAATTAAAACTTTTATTTTTATTTTTTAGTGAATTAAGAACTATAAATTCACAAAAAAAGTTAGGTATTATCCGCATTGGATCGCTTTAAGCTTTAAAGAAATATTGTTTTAACATCCTCCTTTGCACTTTATCTTTGCAATCTTTACATACCTAATAATTATTCGGTAGGTAATTGTAGATGTCTAGGTAGGTACCTACATATTTCGTACTTTTTTCTCACAATAATTTTTTCTCACCTAATACCTATACCTACTTATCTGTAAATGTAGATATTTAAGATCAAAACCATGACATCATCCTCTTATTTTTTTTCTACTTCTGCTTTGAAATCTGACAAAATGCTAATTTGAAGTTTTTATTGATATTTTTTTACATTTTTTCTTGTTTTGCCTAGCCTTGAACTTCAAGAAATTTCTGTTTTTTACTCAAGTTCAATTCGCTGTTATCGGACACTCGGAAATTTATTGCTCCTTTTTTTTATGGACCTATCTCTATACTTGTTTGAGTACCTATCTACCTATAGAGGTATACGGTATACCTATCTCCCTATCGGCACAGAATCTAGAATGTTCACACTTCTTCTTCTTCTTCTTCTTCTTCTTCTTCTTCTTCTTCTTCTTTTCTCACTCTTATGTGTAAGGCAAGGACAGTGGGTTTCTCGTTTCACTGATATGAAATTTTCCATTACCTACCTTAGGTTGGCGTTTTCCCTGAAATTTCTCTAAGGTCGATTTTTTTCCCCCCAAGTAGAGGAATTTTTGCATTAAGCCATACTTAAATGCTCGTCACAGATAATGTCCTTCCGAGCTTAAAATGTCGCTTAATACACTTAATTTCGTGACTTGACTTGGACTCGAACTACCAGACTCCAGATTCAAAGCCCACCGTGCTAAGTACTACACCACCAAGGCACTGAGGATAAAGAAAGTAAAAATTAAAAATTAAAAGGAGTTAAGAAGCTGAACTTCAGAAACCTACTGTATCCCTACTATAGCAGAACTTCAGACACACATTGTACCCCTACTGTTTTAAACCATTAAACTGGTACAGCAGCCTCCGTAGTGTCTGCGGGCCAAGTGGTCATTACACTGGTCCTGTATGTGGGAGGTCTCGGGTTCAATGCTCGCCGAATTGTTACAATTTCGGCTCCGGGGCCTTCGAGTCATAAAATGAAGCCGCGTGTGGACAAGATAGATAAGACAAAATTGCTCAGATACCTATGTACTGTACGACGAATATTTGAGGACACAATTCTCGTGAAGAGTTCAAGAAGAAATCATAGAGAGAAGAAGAAGAAGAAGAAGAAGAAGAAGAAGAAGAAGAAGGAGGAGGAGGAAGAGGAGAAGGAGAAGAAGAAGTAGAAGAAGAAGGAGGAGAAGGCAAAACGTCAATTTGCCAAATTGACTAGCTTGGAGGTTAGAACGTTTTGAAAGCGCTGGGTCGCTGGTTCGATCCCCGCCCGGGACAAGCTTTATTCTACACACATAAGTTCTCGGACAGGCTGGCTTAGTATCCTGTCCTCTTCCTTCTCTCTTTGATGAAGAAGAAGAAGAAGAAGAAGAAGAAGAAGAAGAAGAAGAAGAAGAAGAAGTAGAAGAAGAAGAAGAAGAAGAAGAAGAAGAAGAAGGAGGAGAAGGCAAAACGTCAATTTGCCAAATTGCCTAGCTTGGAGGTTAGAACGTTTTGAAAGCGCTGGTTCGATCCCCGCCCGGGACAAGCTTTATTCTACACACATAAGTTCTCGACAGGCTGGCTTAGTATCCTGTCCTCTTCCTTCCCTCTTTGAGTTTGGAACTATAAAGCCTCTTAAAGAAAGTAAATTTCTCAGAGTCCTGAGATCATTTTGTAGCATTTGAAGGTACCTACCTAATACATAGAAGGATTAGTAGGTACCCGCCATTAAAGAGAGTCATTCCAAGGGTAATGATTGAAGATTTTTATCCTCTGATGACTTATGTAGGTATCTAAAATACAAATTTATTAGGATTGTCAGTAGGTATTTATTGTGAATTGAAACAACTAGATATAGGAAATAGATAAAAAGATTATTACTCGATTAGCCATAAATAAATAAAATAATAGACAAACCGAAAAAGATGGACGCATAAAAACTTCAATGGGTCATGTCAAATTAACATGAATATTTCAAATAATTATAATTTGACAATAATAACAATGATTTTGACTCCAAGGATAATCAAAACCATTGTGCTTTGTTTGCGATCAAAATGGACCATTCATATGTAAATCATACCAGAGGAGTTAATGGTGTTGGGGCCAAAAAGTTGACACCAAATCGAATGGTCCTTGCCGAGGCGAAACTTTGCAAGAGCGGTTATAGTGACATAGCTAATTAGCTATCTTATAACTTATATCTTTAGAATCATTTTTATGTTCTGAAAAAAGGTCTTTACACCTGCCTCGGTGGTGTAGTGGTCAAGACGCTCGCCTGGTAAACAGGAGGGCATGGGTTCAATCCCAGCCGATGTATGAAATTTCATCCTCAATATAATTTGACAATTTGACCACATAATAGTAGTAACCTACTGCTGGAGTAAAGGGACTTTTCAATCCTATGCGAGCAGTATAAATGAGCATTATTATTATTATTATTTCCAAAACGGGCGTCCCTATTCCTTATTTTTTAACAATTTTGCACAGCAGCTTACCTAGAAGTGAGTCACTAAAAGAGAGCATCAAAAGCCCTTCAGATGAGCTTTTTCCCTCGTTGATTAAATAAAGTTAGAAAGAGTGCCAAGGATGAATCTCATCATCTCACAATTTATAGCACTCCCTGTACAAAAATCACAAGATTGGAATGCATATTAATTTCGTGTAGAATCAACTTGTTGTCCAGGCAGAAGGGTTTTGCTAGAAATACTAATGAGACCAGAGCTCATCTTAGGTGACCTTGACTTTTAAGTAATTTTAGACCGAGAAGACGTTTCAAGTTCAACCCAAGCGTTTGCCTACGTCATTATGACGGAGCTTACGTGTTTTCAGTGCTGGAGTTCGATAGATGACTGAGTGAAGAAATCTCTCAATAGTGAATTGGTGGATGTAGCTCATTTCCCATTTTCCATATGTCAACAGTGAACCTTACTCAGTGAATTATTTAGTGGATGTGCCTAATTTCCCATCTTCAACAGTTATTCAGTGCATTAGTAGTGCCTTAATCGGTGTCACCTGCCTCGGTGGTGTAGTGGTCAAGGCGCTCGCCTGGTAAATGGGAGGGCGTGGGTTCAATCCCAGCCGAGGTATGGAATTTTATCCTCATATAATTTGAGAATCTGACCACAATAATAGTAGTAGCCTACTGCTGGAGTAAAGGGACTTTTCAGTCTTAGGCGAGCCCGCCATTAAATAAATATTTACAATATTTACATCTATTAAATACCTAAATAAATATGTAGTACAGTATTAATTATAATTTGACAATAATAACAATGATTTTGACTCCAAGGATAATCAAAACCATTGTGCTTTGTTTGCGATCAAAATGGACCATTCATATGTAAATCATACCAGAGGAGTTAATGGTGTTGGGGCCAAAAAGTTGACACCAAATCGAATGGTCCTTGCTGAGGCGAAACTTTGCAAGAGCAGTTATAACTTTAGAATTATTTTTATCTTCTGAAAAAAGGTCTTTCCAAAACGAATGTACCTATGTGTTCTTTAATTTTTAACAATTTTACACAGCTGCTTAGGTATACAAAACCTTGAATTGAGTCACTAAAAGAGGCCATCAAAAGCCCTTCAGATGGGCTTTTTCCCTCGTTGATAAAGTTAGAAAGAGTACCAAGGCTCTCAATAGTGAATTGGTGGATGTAGCTCATTTCCCATTTTCAATATGTCAACAGTGAACCTTCCTCAGTGAATTATTTAGTGGATGTGCCTAATTTCCCATCTTCAACAGTTAATCAGTGAATTATTAGTGCCTTAATATCCTATCTTCAATCTCAATAGTGAATTGGTGGATGTAGCTCATTTCCCATTTTCAATATGTCAACAGTGAACCTTCCTCAGTGAATTATTTAGTGGATGTTCTTAATTTCCCATCTTCAACAGTTAATCAGTGAGTAAAATTGGTGGATGCGTCTAATTTCCCATTTTCAAACTATTTCAACAGTGAATCTTCCTCAGTGAATAAAATTAGGGCCTCATTTCCACGACACTGGAAATTCTCGCTGAGAGCGAGAGTGATGAAGTTGATCCATTGAAATTTGAGTCCTTATTTAGAAAGACTTTAATTATAGGATGGTAGGACGGACGCTGTAATATTTCATAATTCTGAATCTACAGGGTGAATCTATACCATCTGTACCTTGGTAGGTTTAGAAAAAATAGACCTCAATTTGATGCATTCATTCATTCATTCATTGAAAAAAAAAAAACTATTATTTTAAGGAGATTACACATTTCAAGTCAATTTTGTCCCTATTTGGGTAAAGGCCTCTTTGACACACGTACCTGGCCCTAACCCATGCAGTCTACTGCATAATCTATTTCGCCTCTTGGACGACCATATTTAATCCATGGTCTCTGCTCCTCACCCAAATTACCTCCGATGGTGAGTATATCAAATTAATGATTAGAGCTAAACGTAATTATTAAGCTCGAATTTGTTTTGACAGCTAAAAATTTAAATCATAATTAAATTATTATGTTTCCATGTAGGTAAGTTGTTGCCCTTCAAACTTTAGAAAACGCCCCCAAACGAAATTTTCATAGAATCAAAAGATGACGTAAATATGTTATGAATATACATAGCTTGTTACTATTGCTATAATATCTACCGTAGCTTCTCAATAATCTCAATTAGTTACTCATACATTACATTGCAACATGTCTGATTTTCTAGGTAGCCTGGTGTGTGGTGTGGTGAAATTACTTTTTATTGGACCAATAAAAAAGTAATTTTAACAATCTTGGTACGCAAAATTGCACCATTAACCTTACACCCTAAGGAATTAAAATGTAAACCTGTTTTAATATAATAAAGTGACCTTCCAAAAGCTATGTTGGAAAAGTAGGTAGGTATATCAAATCAAAATCATTTCATACCCATGTGAAAGAGAATTCACGCATCAAATCTAATCTAATTAAATCTAAAATTCAATAAACCCATAATTCAACGAAAGGAGTGAATTCCAAGTTTTTTCCTCCACAGTTTTGCATGTTGTTTGTTTCTAACTTTTTCCCACACCATAACTGTCGAACGGTTTGTCGGATTTTGATCAAATTCGGTACCCATATTAAAAACATATTGGAAAATTTGTCACGTAATTTAGAGTCCAATTGGGCCTTTAGGGGCCCCGTAAGCTGCCTTTTTCTGAGTTATACAGTTCACTGAACCACTTATTAGATACTCTTAAGGACCTCTATGCAACTCGAGATGTTAAAACAAGGTTGTACATCAATGCATACAAAGTACAAACCTACCTCACTCCAAGCCACAGAACATTGCTGGAAGCAAAACCAGATCGGAACGTAACCTTAGCTCGGCACCGAATTAATGCGAGTCTAAAAATGGCCAAACTTGTGCCACCTTAACGTTTGAACTTGAAAACTTGAAATACCTATGCACAGGGCCTTGCTCAGAAAGAGTTAGGCCAGCCTGATCAGGTGGACCTGCTCAGGTCCGCCTGTCAGGTCTACCTGATAGTGAGAGGCCGGTCTTAGGAAAGTACCTATAAAAAGTATAGGGCCTCTAGTATTAGGTACCTACATATAGCTTAATTTTAAGAAATTTTCCTTTAAACAAACATGGAGATTAAGTATCATGTTGACCCTGTGCTGGTCCATTTTTGAACGATTTTTATGTATCGTCAATTGGTGCAAATATGATACATGATACCATAGACCCGGGGTTAATGACTGGGGTAAACCGTCACAACCAGAAAGTCTCTCTCTCTCTCTCAGAAAGAAGCACTCCTTGCACTTGTAATGAGAGAGTGCAACTTTGGTACAATAATAATTGCAGGATTGGAAACCAGTTTTTTGATCAAGAAAAGAACAAAAGAAGTTTGTTTGAGCAGTGGTTTTGTGAACAAACTAGTTACCCGAGAGAGAGAGAGACTAGAGAAAGAGACAGATTAGAGAAAGAAATAAAGTAGAGAGAGACAGAAAGAAAGAAGAAGAGAAAGAGGTTTGACAGAAGGCAGAGGGAACTGTAACAACGGAGGTCTTATCGTCCCGAAATCGAAGAGCGAAGGAAGATAGGATATAGGAGACAGCCGTATAACTTCTAAGATTTGTAATTTGTATTCTCTAGTATTTCTAGTAGGATAATGACTAAAACGTGGTTCTGAAATAAAATATATCTATCAAGTTCAACACACAGAACTTGTGTGCAGTTAATGTGTTAAATTTGGCATCTGGAGGTGCAAAATTGATTACTCCGTTGACATTTAATAATTTGTTCTGACAGTTGCCCAGGTTCAATGCTAATTGCCATTTGGCCACAAAGAGATAACCCAATAAATTAATGTTCAAGATTGGGAAAATAGAGGGAGGTTGCCGAATGTGAACTTCAGATAATTTTATACATTTGTCTGTAAAAGCATTTTACAATCAGGGCCCTTTACAGCCTAACTGGTTGCTAGGTTTCTAGTATCGGGCCCGTTTGAGGACCCCGGGTTTGGAACAGACGCTAGACGGGACTGGATGAAACCCCATATGTTCCTGTAACACTGTTTACAATACAGGGATCTTCTTCTAAGCTGATGATAATAATAATAATTATCTTCAAAAATGCTTGGAACATTTTGAGCCTTTAATCGTTTTATTCCCGGAAACTTTCATTTGTCTTAATTTTATTAGATAGGACACATTTTCTACTAGGTATCCACAGCGGGCAGCTCTCCCCTAACACATTCAACTAACTTTGAATTTTATTCTTGGGTCAATATTTTTTTTTTTATTCTTCTTCTTTTTTTCGTCAAAGAAGTTGACAGAATGATGGGTAGCTTTATCAAGTAGGTAGAGATACCTTCTTGACTTCTTATAAAACTTGTTAAAACTAAGCAAAAAAGCTTTTTCTTACATAATAAATTTTCTTCTTAGCTTTTTTTTATATTAAAATTCTAAAAGGTTGATTTTGACAGAATGTGACCTCCCACTTTGTTTGCACGGTGGGTAAACCTCTTTAACGAGATGAGTTTTTGTTGCAAGATAATTTGGAAATGATAATTAATTCATTTTAATTAAAAGCATTTTTTTTTTTAATTAAGAATTATAAATTCGCACAAAGAATATTATCCGCATTGGATCGCTTTAAGGAAAGATTGCTTTTAATATGTTAATCATCCTCCTTTGCACTTCATCTTTGCAATCTTTACATACCTAATAATTATTCGGTAGGTAGTTGTAGGTGTCTAGGTAGTACGTACGTATTTCGTACATTTTTTCTCACGATAATATCTATATACCTACCTGATACCTATACTTATCTGGTAATGTAGATATTTAAGATCAAAACCATGACATCATCCTCTTATTTTTTTTTTACTTCTGCTTTGAAATCTGACAAAATGCTAATTTGAAGTTTTTATTGATATTTTTTACATTTTTTCTTGTTTTGCCTAGCCTTGAACTTCAAGA